>NC_046366.1:31713868-31853868 GCF_011125445.2 Fundulus heteroclitus | reverse complement strand
AAGGTGAACCGGCATCTGCTGGTCTTATGTAGTATTTACATTTACAGCGGAACTGAAATTTGGGTTTTCTTTAACTTTAAGTCACATTCATCAAATTACCTGAAATATATTGGAAATATATCAATGTGTTTCCACAATAATTCAGCTGAATTACTGAAATGATTTCACTCTTCCATAATATTCTAAAATGTTGAGAGGCTTCTGGCCATGGGGAACTTATCATTGGAAAACAGATAATAGGTTGTTGCAGCCATCTTTTCGCTCCTTACACAGCAGTGATTTTTTTTTTTTTTTATATAAACACCTCTGTTGGCTGACAACTCGCTGCACAGGAGCCAGTTTGTTATTCTGATTTACAAATCCATGCTCAGTCTGCAGCCAGCGTGCCGGTTTAGTCTTCTTCGTGTTACACAAACAGCCTGATGTAGGTTATTCCTAAATGATATGATATATTTAACTGACAATATGCAATCTAAGATTTCCATGTGGAACAAAAGTGTATATTTTCCACTATTTACTGACAGATAAATGATCTTGCTTCATAATCTCTGTGCTCGGACCGGCCCAATCCTGAAGCAACCTTTCCTGGCATGCAATGATCCTCCTTCCTTACTCCAGCGCTCTCTCTGTGTTTCTCCGGCCTCGTCTCTCCTCGGCACCGGCCTCTGCGCTCATCGACATCCATATAAGAGCAGAGCATGCAGATTTAAGCGCCGAGCGTCAGGCGGGCTTGATGCTTGGCAGACGAGGGGGAAGGCAGATCTGGATCTAAACAGGGAATTCCAGAGTAGATGTTCAAGCAGGGAGTGAGGAATGAAGGTCCCAGATGTGCGGCTTCAGGCTCTCACTTGACCCCCACGCTCTCAGTGTGTGCATTTCTCTCATACGTGTTTGCATTCTGTGTTGTCTAACAGCAGCACAGGATCCAATAAAAGGATGGCAATACAGAGCTGAACGCAGCATCTAAAACATAAGTAAGGTTTCTCTAAATATCCCTATCAAGATCTCAGATGATTTGCAGAGAAACGTGCAGCTAAATGCAGGTAAACATTATTCCAGCAGCTGGCATTAACAGCTAACCCTCCCTAAAATATCTAAATTCTCTGATAACTGTAGTACAACTATAACTAGAAAAATTTCTGAAGAAATTTAGCAAGGCGCCTGCCACTTGGTGCGTACCGTACCGTCAGAAATAGCAACAGGAAGTAACACTGCAAATTTCAGGTTCCTATGGCCTTCACAGCCCTCGCAGCGGCCGTTGAAAGGTGCCATGTTAAGTCAATGGACTTCCTAGGAGCCTCTTGCTAGCAGCGTTGTCATGGAGACTCACTGACAGCTACAGCCCTCTCTGTCTGTAAAGGCAGAAGAACTCTGGCTAAGCAGCTGTTGGTAGGACCTTCCTAAACCTACTTCCGGTTAGCAACATGCTAACCGTTAGCCGCTAACATGGTTGTGTTTGGTATCACTGGGTGAGTGTACTCTGTTGGTTTGGTCCAAATCCTGTACTGGGATGAGCCTCAAATAGGGAGAAAAAACGTTGTTTGTAACGTTGCCATGGTAACTCAAAATGGCGGGTGGTACAAAAAAATACTTCATGGGATCAGCACACATGTTTTAATATACACACTGTGGGGATTATAATACAAAACTCTTATTGTCCCACACCGGGAATCGATCCCACGACCTCTTGCATGCTAAGCCTGCACTCTCCCTCTGAGCTATACTGTAGCGCCATATATGGTCATGCATTATTGGGACCATAAGGGGTTTGGTCTCCCATTCAAACGCATTGGATGTTTGACACCTCATAGCTTGGAGATGCTTTATGCCATGTAGCCCAAATTTCTTGTGGAGCTTTCTCTCTAAAGTAAGAACAGACTCTGTGAAGCAGAAGTTGGTGATACCTTCCTAGAGCTACTTCCGGTTAGCAACATGCTAACCATTAGCCGCTAGCATGGTTGTGTTCAGTATCACCGGGTGATTATACTCTGTCAGTTTGGTCCAAATCCTGTACTGGGAAGTGCCTCAAATAGGGGTGCCAATACTTAATGTCACCAAACGTGACCAAAGTTCATTGGTCAGATTGGCCTCCTTTAGCAACTCAGCCTCACCACATCTGGGCCCAGAACTCAACATTTGACCAAAATGGTCAGTGGTGCCATTTCCCACATGTGGGTGGTGCTGTATTGGCCAATTGGGTCGTGTCTGGTTATCATGCCAGGTCCTGTTTGAAGCAAAGGCCCAATAGGAAAGCATGTAAAATCCAAAATGGGACAGAAAATTGACACATGGCTGAAAGTCTCTTTAAAATTTTAAAATGTTAAGAGGAAGTGACTGTGCGAATTTCAGATTTCTACATTAATCACAGCCGCTGCAGCTGGCGTCGAAAGTTGCCATTCTATCTCAATGGAACGTCTCCCACTGGCCCTCAGAGTTCCGTTGTCATGGAAACTCACTGACACAGCTGCAGCGGGCCAGTCTAAAAAAGTGCAGACACTTGGTGTCCAAGTCTGCCTATTGGATTATAATGGAGAACTTTGCCTCGAACAACGCACGATTTCTCCGGAACCGTAAATGGTAGAGACGTAATTTTTTCTGTGTTTATTTCGTAAAGGATAGGGGAAGAAGACTTGCTATCGGTTTTTGCTGGAAAAAGTTTAATAAAGGCGTAAAAAGTTATGATCTAAAGGACATTTTTATGAAATTTCAGAAATCCTCTGAAAATGATCCCGAACAAATCGCTCTGGCTAAAAAAGTATAAGAGATATCAAAATAATTCTTTCACTGTGAGTATCAGCAGGCTTTTGATGACCATGTAGCTCATTTTCATATTTTTACAAAAATCGGTGTAGGCACAGCGACGATGTAAAAAAGTGGATGATGTGGGAAAATGCAGCTCCAAAGCGATTTCAGGATTTTGCACATTCGCTACTTCCCGAACAAATTGTTCCTGTGGAAAAACCGTAACAGTTATCCACAAAATTCATTTTTCTTGAGTGCCAGAAGGGTTGGGACATTCATGTGTGAAAGTGTCATGTCTGTACATAAAACGGTTTAGGAGTAGCGACGATGCGAAAACATGTGATGTTTTGGATTTTTAGACGTCATTTTTCAAAACCGCTCCATAGGAAATGAATGGGGGAGGTTTCGGGTTTGTGTCGCTCTGAGGTGATTTGCGAAAAATCTATAAATGCCACACCAATGAGGGTTACATTTCCCGAATCCTGACAAAAATACCTACGTTTTGGTGTATAATTTGTCTACGTAGAGTGAAAATTGAGCGAGAAAGGTCAAGTTGTTCGGAGTTTTGAAATCTTTAAAAAAAGCTAGAGTGGCCCACTCTAGCGGTTGGAGAATTCCGTCATTGACTTTCATTGTAAACGATGATTTGGCTGATTTTCGGACATGAGCTTTGAGGAGTAACTGTGAAGAGACGATAAAAGATATCCACATCCCGTTTTCACTACTGAGTAGGTCACAGATATATCTACAAACTGGAAGTTAAATGGTGTTTGTAGGTGAAAGCATGGCGACACAGTACAGCTTTGAAAATGGTCCTTTTGAGGCTTTTTTGAGGCTTTCTTTCTACCCGACTCCATTGATTAATATGGGTTTTTTTGGGGGTTGTTTTTCGCTAATTTTGTTGCCATGGTAACTCGAAACCCCAATAAAAGTAGTAGCACACTATTCCCGACCGAGCCGCAAGTTTTGGTACCTATATCTTGGGGGTGCACGCTACGGTTCGGGGCGCATTAATCGTGGAATAATAAAGAATAATATTAACTAGAAAAATTTCTGAAGAAATTTAGCAAGGCGCCTGCCACTTGGTGCGTACCGTACCGTCAGAAATAGCAACAGGAAGTAACACTGCGAATTTCAGGTTCCTACGGTCTTCACAGCCCTCGCAGCGGCTGTTGAAAGGTGCCATGTTAAGTCAATGGACCTCCTAGGAGCCTCTTGCTAGCAGTGTTGTCATGGAGACTCACTGACAGCTACAGCCCTCTCTGTCTGTAAAGGTTGAAGAACTCTGGCTAAGCAGCTGTTGGTAGGACCTTCCTAAAGCTATTTCCGGTTAGCAACATGCTAACGGTTAGCCGCTAGCATGGCTGTGTTCAGTATCACCGGGTGATGTTACTCTGTTAGTTTGGTTGAAATCCTGTACTGAGAAGTGCCTAAAAAGGGAGAAAATCCTAAAATTCACCAAATCTGTCAAGCAGAAGTTTGTACAGGCTTCCTAGAGCTAATTCCGGTTAGCAACATGCTAACCGTTAGCCGCTAAGATGGTTGTGTATGGTATCACTGGGTGAGTGTACTCTGTCAGTTTGGTCCAAATCCTGTACTGGGATGTGCCTCAAATAGGGAGAAAAAACGTCATTTATAACGTTGCCATGGTAACTCAAAATGGCGGGTGGTACAAAAAATACTTCATGGGATCAGCACACATGTTTTGATATTCACACTGTGAGGATTATAATACAAAACTCCAAGTTTTCCATACCGGGAATCGATCCCACGACCTCTTGCATGCAAAGCCTGCACTTTCCATCTGTGCTACACTGTAGCGCCATATATGGGCATGCATTATTGGAAACATAAGTGGTTTGATCCAAAATGGCACAGAAAACTGACACATGGCTGAAAGTCACATGGAAATTTTTAAATGTTAAGAGGAAGTGACTGTGCGAATTTCATATTTCTACATTAATCACAGCCACTGCAGTGAGCGATGAAAGTTGCCATTGTATCTCAATGGAGCGTCTAGCTCTGGCCCTCAGAGTTCCGTCGTCATGGAAACTCACTCACACACCTGCAGCAGCCGAAGTGCAGACACTTTGGTCACAATAAGTCCCATTGGATTATAATGGAGAACTTTGCCTCGAACAACGCACGATTTCTCCGGAACCGTAAATGGTAGAGACGTAATTTTTTCTGTGTTTATTTCATAAAGGATAGGGGAAGAAGACTTGCTATCGGTTTTTGCTGGAAAAAGTTTAATAAAGGCGTAAAAAATTATGATCTAAAGGACATTTTTATGAAATTTCAGAAATCCTCTGAAAATGATCCCGAACAAATCGCTCTGGCTAAAAAAGTATAAGAGATATCAAAATAATTCTTTTACTGTGAGTATCAGCAGGCTTTTGATGACCATGTAGCTCATTTTCATATTTTTACAAAAATCGGTGTAGGCACAGCGACGATGTAAAAAAGTGGATGATGTGGGAAAATGCAGCTCCAAAGCGATTTCAGGATTTTGCACATTCGCTACTCCCGAACAAATTGTTCCTGTGGAAAAACCGTAACAGTTATCCACAAAATTCATTTTTCTTGAGTGCCAGAAGGGTTGGGACATTCATGTGTGAAAGTCTCATGCCTGTACATAAAACGGTTTAGGAGTAGCGACGATGCGAAAACATGGGATGTTTTGGATTTTCAAACGTCATTTTTCAAAACCGCTCCATAGGAAATGAATGGGGGAGGTTTCGGGTTTGTGTCGGTCTGAGGTGATTTGCGAAAAATCTATAAATGCCACACCAATGAGGGTTACATTTCCCGAATCCTGACAAAAATACCTACGTTTTGATGTATAATTTGTCTACGTAGAGTGAAAATTGAGCGAGTAAGGTCAAGTTGTTTGGAGTTTTGAAATCTTTAAAAAAGCTAGAGTGGGCCACTCTAGCGGTTGGAGAATTCCGTCATTGACTTTCATTGTAAACGACGATTTCGCTAATTTTTGGACATGAGCTTTGAGGAGTAACTGTGAGGAGACGATAAAAGATATCCACATCCCGTTTTCACTTATGAGTAGGTCACAGATATATCTACAAACTGGAAGTTAAACGGTGTTCGTAGGTAAAAGCATGACGACACAGTACTGCTATGAAAACGGTCATTTTGAGACTTTTTTTAGGCTTTCTTTCTACCCGATAACATTGATCCCTATGGGGTTGTTTGGGGGTGGTTTTTCGCTTATTTTGTTGCCATGGTAACTCGAAACCCCAAAAAACGTAGTAGCACACATCTCGAGACCGAGCCGCACGTTTTATACCTCAATTGTGGGGGTGCACGCTACGGTTCGGGCCGCATTAATCGTGAAGGAAGAATAAGTAAAGAATAACTAGAAAAATTTCTGAAGAAATTTAGCAAGGCGCCTGCCACTTGGTGCGTACCGTACCGTCAGAAATAGCAACAGGAAGTAACACTGCGAATTTCAGGTTCCTACGGTCTTCACAGCCCTTGCAGCGGCTGTTGAAAGGTGCCATGTTAAGTCAATGGACCTCCTAGGAGCCTCTTGCTAGCAGCGTTGTCATGGAGACTCACTGACAGCTACAGCCCTCTCTGTCTGTAAAGGTTGAAGAACTCTGGCTAAGCAGCTGTTGGTAGGACCTTCCTAAAGCTATTTCCGGTTAGCAACATGCTAACGGTTAGCCGCTAGCATGGCTGTGTTCAGTATCACCGGGTGATGTTACTCTGTTAGTTTGGTTGAAATCCTGTACTGAGAAGTGCCTAAAAAGGGAGAAAATCCTAAAATTCACCAAATCTGTCAAGCAGAAGTTTGTACAGGCTTCCTAGAGCTAATTCCGGTTAGCAACATGCTAACCGTTAGCCGCTAACATGGTTGTGTATGGTATCACTGGGTGAGTGTACTCTGTCAGTTTGGTCCAAATCCTGTACTGGGATGTGCCTCAAATAGGGAGAAAAAACGTCATTTATAACGTTGCCATGGTAACTCAAAATGGCGGGTGGTACAAAAAATACTTCATGGGATCAGCACACATGTTTTGATATTCACACTGTGAGGATTATAATACAAAACTCCAAGTTTTCCATACCGGGAATCGATCCCACGACCTCTTGCATGCAAAGCCTGCACTTTCCATCTGTGCTACACTGTAGCGCCATATATGGGCATGCATTATTGGAAACATAAGTGGTTTGATCCAAAATGGCACCGAAAAACTGACACATGGCTGAAAGTCACATGGAAATTTTAAAATGTTAAGAGGAAGTGACTGTGCGAATTTCAGATTTCTACATTAATCACAGCCACTGCAGTGAGCGATGAAAGTTGCCATTGTATCTCAATGGAGCGTCTAGCTCTGGCACTCAGAGTTCCGTCGTCATGGAAACTCACTCACACACCTGCAGCGGCTGAAGTGCAGACACTTTGGTCACAATAAGTCCCATTGGATTATAATGGAGAACTTTGCCTCGAACAACGCACGATTTCTCCGGAACCGTAAATGGTAGAGACGTAATTTTTTCTGTGTTTATTTCGTAAAGGATAGGGGAAGAAGACTTGCTATCGGTTTTTGCTGGAAAAAGTTTAATAAAGGCGTAAAAAATTATGATCTAAAGGACATTTTTATGAAATTTCAGAAATCCTCTGAAAATGATCCCGAACAAATCGCTCTGGCTAAAAAAGTATAAGAGATATCAAAATAATTCTTTCACTGTGAGTATCAGCAGGCTTTTGATGACCATGTAGCTTATTTTCATATTTTTACAAAAATCGGTGTAGGCACAGCGACGATGTAAAAAAGTGGATGATGTGGGAAAATGCAGCTCCAAAGTGATTTCAGGATTTTGCACATTCGCTACTCCCGAACAAATTGTTCCTGTGGAAAAACCGTAACAGTTATCCACAAAATTCATTTTTCTTGAGTGCCAGAAGGGTTGGGACATTCATGTGTGAAAGTCTCATGTCTGTACATAAAATGGTTTAGGAGTAGCGACGATGCGAAAACATGTGATGTTTTGGATTTTTAGACGTCATTTTTCAAAACCGCTCCATAGGAAATGAATGGGGGAGGTTTCGGGTTTGTGTCGGTCTGAGGTGATTTGCGAAAAATCTATAAATGCCACACCAATGAGGGTTACATTTCCCGAATCCTGACATAAATACCTACGTTTTGATGTATAATTTGTCTACGTAGAGTGAAAATTGAGCGAGAAAGGTCAAGTTGTTCGGAGTTTTGAAATCTTTAAAAAAGCTAGAGTGGCCCACTCTAGCGGTTGGAGAATTCCGTCATTGACTTTCATTGTAAACGATGATTTCGCTGATTTTCGGACATGAGCTTTGAGGAGTAACTGTGAAGAGACGATAAAAGATATCCACATCCCGTTTTCATTTCTGAGTAGGTCACAGATATATCTACAAACTGGAAGTCAAACGGTGTTCATAGGTGAAAGCATGGCGACACAGTAAGGCTTTGAAAATGGTCATTTGGAGGCTTTTTTGAGGCTTTCTTTCTACCCGACTCCATTGATTATCATGGGTTTTTTGGGGGTTGGTTTTTTGCTAATTTTGTTGCCATGGTAACTCGAAATCCCAATAAAAGTAGTAGCACACATCTCGAGATCGAGCCACAGGTTTTGATGCCTATATTGTGGGGGTGCACGCTACGTTTTGGGCCGTATTAATCGTGAAGTAAGAAAAATAAAGAATAATAAAGAGACGCCTTTAGAGGTGAATAGTAATAGGTGCCTCCATGCATTTGCATGGGAGGCAGTGCTGTGCTTCGCACAGCACTGCCTCCTCATTGCAAATGCTATGGCAGGCGCCTAATAAAGAGAGTGGTTTAGAGGTGAATAGTAATAGGTGCCTCCATGCATTTGCATGGGAGGCAGTGCTGTGCTTCGCACAGCACTGCCTCCTCATTGCAAATGCTATGGCAGGCGCCTAACTAGAAAAATTTCTGAAGAAATTTAGCAAGGCGCCTGCCACTTGGTGCGTACCGTACCGACAGAAATAGCAACAGGAAGAAACACTGCGAATTTCAGCTTCTTACGGTCTTCACAGCCCCCACAGCGGCCGTCGAAAGGTGCCATGTTAAGTCAATGGACCTCCTAGGAGCCCCTTGTTAGCAGCGTTGTCATGGAGACTCACTGACAGCTGCAGCCCTATCTGTCTGTAAAGGCAGAACAACCCTGGCTAAGCAGAAGTTGGTAGGACCTTCCTAAATCTACTTCTGGTTAGCAACATGCTAACGGTTAGCCGCTAGCATGGTTGTGTTCAGTATCAGTGGGTGATGTTACTCTGTTAGTTTGGTTGAAATCCTGTACTGAGAAGTGCCTAAAAAGGGAGAGAATCCTAAAATTCACCAAATCTGTCAAGCAGAAGTTTGTTCAGGCTTCCTAGAGCTACTTCCGGTTAGCAACATGCTAAATGTTAGCCGCTAACATGGTTGTTTTTGGTATCACTGGGTGAGTGTACTCTGTTAGTTTGGTCCAAATCCTGTACTGGGATGAGCCTCAAATAGGGAGAAAAAACGTCGTTTATAACGTTGCCATGGTAACTCAAAATGGCGGGTGATACAAAAAAATACTTCATGGGATCAGCACACATGTTTTAATATACACACTGTTGGGATTATAATATAAAACCTTAATTCCCCCACACTGGGAATCGATCCCATGACCTCTTGCATGCAAAGCCTGCACTTTCCCTCTGAGCTAAACTGTAGCACCATATATGGGTATGCATTATTGGGTCCATAAGGGGTTTGGTCCCCCATTGAAAAGCATTGGATGTTTGACACCTCATAGCTTGGAGATGCTTTATGCGACGTAGCCCAAATTTCTTGCGGAGCTTTCTCTCTAAAGTAAGAACAGTTTCTGTGAAGCAGAAGTTGGTGAGACCTTCATAGAGCTACTTCCGGTTAGCAACATGCTAACAGTTAGCCGCTAACATGGTTGTGCTCAGTATCACCGGGGGATTGTACTATGTCAGTTTGGTCCAAATCCTGTACTGGGAAGTGCCTCAAATAGGGGTGCCAATACTTAATGTCACCAAACGTGACTAAAGTTCATGGGTCAGATTGGCCTCCTTTAGCAACTCAGCCTCACCACATCTGGGCATAGAACTCAACATTTGACCAAAATTGTCAGTAGCGCCATTTCCCACAGGTGGGTGGTGCTGTATTGGCCAATTGGGTCGTGTCTGGGCATCATGCCAGGTCCTGTTGGAAGCAAAGGCCCAATAGGAAAGCATGTGAAATCCCAAATGGGACAGAAAACTGACACATGGCTGAAAGTCACATGAAAATTTTAAAATGTTAAGAGGAAGTGACTGTGCGAATTTCAGATTTCTACATTAATCACAGCCGCTGCAGTGAGCGATGAAAGTTGCCATTGTATCTCAATGGAGCCTTTTCCTCTGGCCCTCAGAGTTCCGTCGTCATGGAAACTCACTGACACACCTGCAGTGGCCGAAGTGCAGACACTTTGGTCACAATAAGTCCCATTGGATTATAATGGAGAACTTTGCCTCGAACAACGCACGATTTCTCCGGAACCGTAAATGGTAGAGACGTAATTTTTTCTGTGTTTATTTCGTAACGGATAGGGGAAGAAGACTTGCTATCGGTTTTTGCTGGAAAAAGTTTAATAAAGGCGTAAAAAATTATGATCTAAAGGACATTTTTATGAAATTTCAGAAATCCTCTGAAAATGATCCCGAACAAATCGCTCTGGCTAAAAAAGTATAAGAGATATCAAAATAATTCTTTCACTGTGAGTATCAGCAGGCTTTTGATGACCATGTAGCTCATTTTCATATTTTTACAAAAATCGGTGTAGGCACAGCGACGATGTAAAAAAGTGGATGATGTGGGAAAATGCAGCTCCAAAGCGATTTCAGGATTTTGCACATTCGCTACTCCCGAACAAATTGTTCCTGTGGAAAAACCGTAACAGTTATCCACAAAATTCATTTTTCTTGAGTGCCAGAAGGGTTGGGACATTCATGTGTGAAAGTCTCATGCCTGTACATAAAACGGTTTAGGAGTAGTGACGATGCGAAAACATGTGATGTTTTGGATTTTTAGACGTCATTTTTTCAAAACCGCTCCATAGGAAATGAATGGGGGAGGTTTCGGGTTTGTGTCGGTCTGAGGTGATTTGCGAAAAATCTATAAAAGCCACACCAATGAGGGTTACATTTCCCGAATCCAGACAAAAATACCTACGTTTTGATGTATAATTTGTCTACATAGAGTGAAAATTGAGTGAGTAAGGTCAAGTTGTTCGGAGTTTTGAAATCTTTAAAAAAGCTAGAGTGGCCCACTCTAGCGGTTGGAGAATTCCGTCATTGACTTTCATTGTAAACGATGATTTCGCTGATTTTTGGACATGAGCTTTGAGAAGTAACTGTGAAGAGACGATAAAAATATCCACATGCCGTTTTCACTTCTGAGTAGTTCACAGATATATCTACAAACTGGAAGTTAAACGGTGTTCGTAGGTGAAAGCATGACGACACAGTACAGCTTTGAAAATGGTAATTTTGAGGCTTTTTTGAGGCTTTCTTTCTACCCGACTCCATTGATTATTATGGGTTTTTTGGGGGTTGGTTTTTCGCTTATTTTGTTGCCATGGTAACTCGAAATCCCAATAAAAGTAGTAGCACACATCTCGAGATCGAGCCACAGGTTTTGATGCCTATATTGTGGGGGTGCACGCTAAGGTTCGGGCCCCATTAATCGTGAAGGAAGAATAATAAAGAATAAGATATAGTCCGTTTAGAGGTGCATAGTAATAGGCCCTGCCCATGCATTTGCATTGGGAGGCAGTGCTGTGCTTCGCACAGCACTGCCTCCTCATTGCACATGCAAGGCAGGCGCCTAATAAAGAGTCCGTTTAGAGGTGAATAGTAATAGGTGCCTCCATGCATTTGCATGGGAGGCAGTGCTGTGCTTCGCACAGCACTGCCTCCTCATTGCAAATGCTATGGCAGGCGCCTAATTAAAAGTAAAACAGTATTATTTTTCTTTATCTAGCCTTGATCTTGTAATATTTCCTATTAGTTGAAGTTTGGTGTTAGGTTACTTGCGATGAATAAACATGTCGGTAAAAACATGGACCGTAAGAACAAATACCAAAACAGTTCAGGATTTGTTTTTGAGGAAAAGTTTTAGATGCAAATGTCTGGTGACCATGTTCCTAAAAGTCTAAAACCCTTTGGTCAGATCGAGCAGGACGGTTCCTGGTGTCGCATGTCAGAAAATGACTTTACCTGCACATATGAGCAGTAATAAACAGGGAGACACACTGATGATACATACATCTTTTGTGTACCGTCATATTCAATAAATTGGAATATGCATTTCTAAGAGGCTTGTTTGTCAGATCTAAAGTACTTTTTGAAAAAAAAAAGAAAACTTTAAGCTGGTATTAAACATACTTTTCGTTAAGCCGCCATTTCTGTATGACAAATGTTGCTTTATTTATTAATGCAATATTCTAATCTTAAATGTTGTGTTTTTATTAGCTGCAGGTGGAAAAAATTCACAATAAACAAAAATAAAGGCTTTAAAACATCATCAGTCTGCGCTAAGCTGTATATTGTGTTTTCCTTGGTGAACTGAGTTACTGAATTAAAATAACTTTTCAATAATATTCAAATTTATTGAAAATGACTTTATATAGTAAATATGCCTTATTTATCTCCACATTCCCATCTCATTGTGTCTAATTTGACCCAATAACGTATTTAACACCATGAAATATTTATTTGCAGAACCTATCAAATAGAAATAGTTCTTAAAATGTCAGCCTTAACCTTTCGGGCCTTGATAACAGGCCCATTTTTGTTTATTTTGAATTCTCCAACACCCTACAGAACACTGCCAGCATACATGTTCCTCCATTATGAAATACCAGAAAACTACAATAGCATACTGCAGACTATCACCACCACTGATTTAGTTGCTTTTCAAGTTGATTCTCAAGACTTTATCAGAATCAGAATCAGAATCAGACATACTTTAATAATCCCAGAGGCAAATTACTTTTGTTACATGCTCCAGATATACAAACAAACACACACACACATATATATATATATATATATATATATATATATATATATATATATATATATATATATATATATATATATATATATATATATATACATATATGTATGTATGTATGTGTATGTATATATGTGTATGTATATATATGTATGTATGTGTATGTATGTATGTATGTATATATATGTATGGTAGCTCTACTATGTCTTGTGTATATATCTATGTATGTGTATGTGTATTCTATTTGTCTGTGTCCTCTGTGTATCTCTTCTCTCTATATCTCATCTTCTGTCTGTGTCTCTATCTCTACTCTCTCTCTCTACTCTTCTCTCTTCTCTACTCTCTATGTATCTGTGTGTTCTCTCTCTTCTCTCTCTTCTTCTCTCTCTTCTCTCTCTCTCTCTCTCCTTTCCTCTCTTGTGTCTCTGTTCTGTGTCTCCCTCTCGAGCCCCTAAAGTCATAAAATAGCAAATGGTCCCACAACGGTAAATATGCTGAAGAAATGGCTAAAATATCAAATGACTGATGATACTACTACTACTACTAATAATAATAATAATATTAATAATAATAACAGTAATAATAACAGTATAATAATAGTTTTCAAAAGTAATACCTTGTGGTGTAAAAGCACATTTATTTTTCAAATTTCTGCCATACAGTACACTACAAATCTTATTTTCCTGGTTTACTGATCTACAAAGCAGGTGTTCAAGCAACGCTGTATGTACAAGGCTGGCCCAACGTTACATGGGGCCTTAAACAGAATTATATTTAGGGGCCCCTCTTTCTGTTGAGAACACCACTGACAGCTTTTCAGTCCACATTTGGGAAAAAACGTGGGAGAGGGGCCCCATTTTAATGCACTGAGCATAACAAAGTTCAGCGGTTTGCTGAGATGCATTTGTGCCCAAACTGAGTTGGCAAGGTTCACTTGCAAAATTCTTGAAACACAAATGGAATTTTAAAATGTTTAAACAAACCAGTTTTGATAGTTATTCTCTTATTCTATATAGAGGCATGGATAAATCACAGATGCAGCGACTTCAATTGATCCAGAACGCAGCGGCTCGGCTTCTTACAGGAACCAGGAAGCGTGACCATATAAGACCAATACTGGGCTCTTTACATTGGCTGCCCGTCTTTTACCGAATAGTTTTTAAGATTCTTTTATTAACTTATAAGGTCTTAAAGGGATTAGCTCCTCCGTATCTTAGAGACCTTTTAAAATTCCAGTCTGTGTCGAGAAGTCTACGTTCAAGTAACTATTACTGACGAGTTAAGAGGAAAGGAGATCGGGCTTTCTCTGTTGTTGCTCCACATCTGTGGAACAACTTACCTCTTCAAATTAAATCTGCCCACAGCCTGCATCATTTTAAATCGCTTCTTAAAACTTATTTTTATTCTTTGGCTTTTATTTGAAGCAGTGTTTCACATTCTGTTTTGTTAATTGTTGTTGTTGTCTTTCTTGTAAAGCACTTTGGTGCAGTTTTACACCTGTTTTTAAAGTGCTATATAAATAAATTAGACATTAGACATTCTCAGCGAACAAACATTCAAGTTCCAGCATTGATCTGATTGATCCTGCGATGCGGCTCAGTTCGCTTCTGCCTGGGGCCGGCTCTGTTTACGCGGCTGCTTTTACGCTAAGTTAAGCAGCTGGCTAACAACACTGTTACGCCATTCAGCATAGCTGTGTCACAGTGGGGGTGAAAAGCGACGCTTGCAGATCTCCGGTGGCGGGGAGGGGGGGCAGGAGGAGGGGGAGGAGGGGGGTCAACTGTGGGGGCCAGCCTGTAAACTTGTCTGCCTGTTTTGACGGGAAGCAGCAGGTGCGAGCCAGCGGCTCACGCCACAAAAACCAAACTGTGGTGGAACACGCAGGGCGCACAGCCGCGAGATCAGCTGCACCCACACACACCGCCAAACAGCCATAATCTGCAGCCAGGAATGCTAATACCCCGGAGGTTACATGAGACACGAGGAGAGGGAGACTCTGGTGGGACACAATGTCAACTTACCAATTCTAAAGTTTTCCTACCGATTAGCAGGATTTACTGATTGACCATTTAAAACCGGAGCAAATATGTTCACATTTCTCATCCACATCATCAAACTCTTGTCTCTTCAAAGGGATCCAAACCTTATTTGGCCAATCATGCCAACTCTGACCAAATACAAAAAAAAAAAGAAAAGAAAATGTCTTCATCTTGACTTGGAGTATTTTTAATCAGTATATTTAAGCTATTAAGTGTGCTGCAAACTTAAATATTTTCTATAAACGCATGAGGGAAAGAGGCAACCGGTGACACGGAGTCTGCACTGCAAAAAGGGAACTAAAAGTAGGCTAAGTAAAAATGTTCTTGAAATGAGCGTATTTTTCCTTGATTTGAGCAGCTAAATAACGCTGCCTGCCAATGGAATAAGATTTTTGCACTTAAAATAGGAACAATTAATCTCCATCATCTTATTTCAAGTGCGGGATATCTAATTATCTAAATTAGGGGTATAAAAAAAATACTCATTCCATTGGCAAATAGGCTTATTTCTTTGCTCAAATCAAGGAAATATATACTAATTTCAAGAAGATTTTATTTACTTTTAGCTCCCTTTTTGCAGTCTGCCAATGCCACACAGGCAGGTGAAAAGCTCTAACCAATGAAGGAAAATTGTACTCACACATAAACACACCTCCAAAGATAAATTGAGTTATTTGTCCTTAAAGGGGATCCAAACAGACCCGTGGTTCCTTGGTGGGATGGCGAGGGCGCAGGAGCTGCAGGCGTGAGGAGAAACCCCGCAGACGAAGGATCCTGGGTCATCTACCTCCAAGCCGGTCCGGCCCGACAAATATAGCCTGGGTGCTTTCCCTCTGGTGCTCTGCCGCACCGGGAGAAATAAATCTGTCCAGGAACCGCCAAGTGCAGAAGGGAGAGGCACGGGGGAAACAAAGGGGGAGTGGGCTCAACGGGAGAGAGCTGAGGTGAAAGGAAAAACAAAGGTGGGATGCTGGAGTTAAACCCCTCAAACTATTTCAAGACGTCAACATGGTTGTCCTGATGTTTGTTTGTTTTTTTGCCTTCCTGCAGGCAGGGGTTTGGTTCTGCTGCGCTCATGGCGTGCAGATGGAGGTAACGCCGCGTCCAAATGGTTGGGGAGCGCGTCCCAAAATTGTTGTGGTAACCTCATCCCACAGCAACCATGTATGGACCGAAGGGAGCAGGCGTGATGGAAGAGCAGCTGCCATAAATAGCCAGGAAGTATCGGACCTCCAGCGCAGGAGGGATCCAATCAGCTGTTCCGGACAACACGGTTTGTGCTCCTGCAGCACAGGGGGCCAGACTTTAAAGCTCCGTGCGCTGGAAGGGTTTCTTTATATTTGCATTTTGATGCATTAAACATATGTTGTTGTTTTTTTTTTTTTTTTGTTGTTGTTGTTAAAAAAACAAAACAAAGACAAAGCTTTCATTGCAAAGTGGTGCATATTGTTTTCTGAAGAGTGGATGAAAAGCTTCATTGCTTTCGGTTCAATCTTTAAAAGTAGGGCTGGGAAGCAAGTGCAAAAAAGTTGACACATTTTTTTAAGAAAGTAAATATGATTGATGTTGGAGCGAAGCTGCCATTTCTGCACATTTACTGCTTTGACGATGAGTGTTTGTGTGTCAGCTTCATGCTGAGCTCATGGAGGAAGACAACCTCAGCTGCTGGCGTTTGGGATCCGCTCTTTCAGTCATGAACCTTATCTCGGGATACTTGGCGACGGACCAGTGTGCTTTCAGACTCAGCTCCTTCCACGCCAATGAAAACCTCAGCAGCCCCTGCAGACCAGACCCCTGTCCGCCCGTCCAGCTCCTGCTGAACAACTCACCGAGGCGACTGAACTTGAGACCGAGGAAGCAGCCCACTTTGTTCTGCTTGGGAACTACGACCAATAGAATGAGATCCTAGATGAGCTTCCTCCTTGGGGAGGATGAGTTAGGCCTGGGCTGACAAAACATCCAGCTGAGGTGGCCTTTGGACGTTTTCTGGCCCTCCCTCACTGGGGGAACTTGGTTGCTGAACCCAATTAGTGACTCAGCCAATCACAGCGCAGGAACTCAAAGCAATTATGCGTTTGTGTTGATGATGACTTGCTGAAGAGTAAGCTGGGCGTTGAGAGAAAATGCGTTGTTGTTGCCAGATGGGTTTGTCTGAATATTTCAGAAACTGCAAATCTGCTGGGATCTTCAAGCTCAACCATCTCTACGTTTTACAGCCTGAAAGAAAGCAAACATTTAGTGAGCGAAAACAGCATGGACAAAATGCCTTGAAGACATTTTTGAGAGCAAAAAACAAAACAAAAAATGCAACAGGAGTTTGCATTTGGTCTGACTGAGCAGGAGGCCACACTTGTTTCCACTCTTAACTACAATAATTCAATTCCTTTTATTACCAGAGTGCCAATTCACAAAAAAAGGATGCTGCCACCCGTACCAATGCAGCATCATTGAAACCCTGCAGCTCACCTGACCTATTGGTTACCGTGTTCCTCTCGTGTTCGCCTTTGCTAACTTCCAGCAAGGCAATGCACCAAAGAGTTCAAATAATCTGAAAACGGTTTTAGGATGCAGCTTTGATTTGTGGTGGAACAGGAGAGACACATCCTGGATGTGCAGCGGAGTAATCTGCAGCGGCTGGACGAAGCTACCGTGTCGATGTGCACATGAATCCCAAAGGAACGTTTCCAACTCTTAGCTGAAACTTTGGCGCAAAAAAAAATTATCAAAGTTCTGTAAATAAATGGAGTCTAAGCTGGTACGGGCAAAGTGTGCCTAATAAAGTGGCCGGCGAGTGTGCGGTAACAGATTTTAGGAAACATTTTTTAGTCGAGTGTACGTTAAAATCAGCATGGCGTCTTGGCCAGATTTACTGCCTCTGATTCTCAGGTGAGCCACAGAAAAACAGGCTTTGACTTCTGTTAGTTTGTGTTTTGTCTCCCTCTTGTGGGATTTCAGCAGAGCAGCAGCAGCAGTTTAAAAAAGCCACATCCTCATTAAAAAAAATAAAAAATCATACACCAACTTTGCATTTTCCAAGGATTGGGGAAATTTCTCTATGTGGAGAAGTTGCGTTTATTTTCGATGCAGATGAGTTGACAATTTTCAAAATAATCTAACGATACTTCAGTTATATTTTTAGAAAAGTAGACGGGATTTTATTTTCTTCAATTGCAATTTAGTTTCCTGTTAGACAAGTAGCTTCTTTCCAGCCTTCCTCTGATGCACTTCTCACATTTCACTTTGCTTTATCCTGTTTTTTTGCTCAGTTTCTCCTTCCAGGCGTCTGCTGGTTCGCAGAAAGCAGGAGGACAACAGCGACTGTGGCGTTAGTGTGGAGACAGGTGGAAAGGCCTCAGTACTGAAAACCGATTTGGATATGAAGCAGCTGGGATGGAGGGACAGCTGGAAGCGAATGGCGAACAGTCAGACTGAGGCGACTGCCAATGTGTGTCAGTCTTTTCCCAAATCAGAAAAAGGCAGACCAGAAAACAAAGTGGGGATTATTTATGCACGTTTCAACAACCCAAATATTGGTGGCAAAGATCAACTAAGTCTTCAATATAACTGCTCTGTCACACTTCAGCAAAAATAAACCCTAGAGCGAAACAATCATGACTTGTACATGTTTTGCTCACCTCAACATGCTGCTGATTGGTGATTCTGGTAATCTCTTCCATGAAAAGCTCATCCAGAGGGCAGATATAGATGTAATGTAATTCAGTGAAGGGAGAACATGAGAAACAGGCCAACAAACTGGTGCGCCTTCTGGAACAAGGCTGGAGCAGAAAGGACGCCGGCGAGCGGCAGGTGATTCGCCCTTTGGTCCGTTACGCATAAGGTTGCATAAACATTCTCCACCTAGTTTCGTTTAGCTTTCTGTCCAATTACAATAAGAAAGCATTTAATTAATAAATAAATTGTTATATGAAATGCATTTGAAATATGATAGATAAAACAGAGCTCCAAATGGTGAAAAAACTGTCTTGAATTTCCTGTAACAATGCATCCTTTACCTGTAGGCATGTGGGATTTTACATAAAACGACTGGATTATGGAGATTATCTCTACTAATTTACATCACAATGACTCACTCCGTGTTTGCGTTGAACGAGTTTATCATTAATAATTAATGGTTATAAATAATCAGAGGCTGGTTGTGACTAGTTATGTATTTTCAGATATATTTTCTTGAGTAACTTTTTCAAAATAAAACTTGTAGTAGTTTTACTGCACCATAGATGTTATTGCAACTTGATTTATATATATATATATATATATATATATATATATATATATATATATATATATATATATATATATATATATATATATATATATGGGCTCATGTCATTCAGTCCATACATTTGATGCTGCAATCAGTTTCTGTTTAGAAACAAACAAACAACATTTTTAAAGTTGTATAATTTTCCACTATGAAAAAAGAAATATTCAAATAAAAGAATATGAAACTAATGCCCAGGATGAACGTATGTAAACATTTGATCAAAACCATATAAAGCAAAAAATTAACCACAAGCGAAACGTTCATGCAAAGAGTTTATTTATGAATCAGACTGCAGTATCATACAACAGTAGCACAATCGTGTGACTATGGATTATGCTTGTATTTATAGATACAAAGATAAAGGCATGTCTTAAGGGACAAAAAAAAAGAAAGAAAATGAATGAGCTCTATCTTTGATTCACTCTAAAAATAGCTTTTAAATACTTGGCATAGTTTTGTAAATTAAATTATGGAACATGACGTCTTGCCCACCGGTTTTCACTATTAGAGTACCAAATGCAAATATACTTTATGAAAAACATTTTTTTTTCTCCACTCTCTTGCATTCCACGCAAGGAAGAAAAAAAGATGTCAGTGAGTACAAAAAGCACTTAAATCTCATATGAAAATAGAAAATATTACAAGTGTGCATAATTACTCCATGTCTGCACATAACCTGTAGTACAAAAAGTGAAATGACACTGTGTTGAAGTTTACCTGACATGCCAATTGGAAGGGGCTGGGTGCGTATGCAGAGAAATAAACAGAATCTCGACAGGGGCAGTATTAGTATGAGACCAAGGCAAAGGCCTTCCAGTGTCCAAAATTAATCAAAAATGAATTGTGTTAGTAGATATAGGCGAGCCAGCTTGTCTTCCCTGTTATACTGACTGTAAGCCTCGAGAGATGTATTTTATCCTGTACCGTTTTATAGTCTTATTTGGATTTCACAGTTTTGATTCAATGTTCTGGCTAAACAGCACGAGGAGCAGAAAGCACTCACAATGCTACTTTACTGCTCCACCCAGAGGAGCGGCAGGTCAGTGAGTCGTTTTGTAAGATAAATAAATAAATAAATAGATAAATAAATAAATAAAAGCAATTTTAAAATAAAAACTACGCTGTGAACAGTGCTTAGTACGTTAATATTTGGCATTTCTCTGGAGTACAATGTAATGCACACAGAATAAGGCGTCATGAGCGGTCCAAATTTACAGGAAATGTTCCAAATACCAAGACAAGGTTCTGAGTTGATCCAATGCTACAGCTGTAAAATGCTACATAAACAGGTAGGTGTTAACAGATGAGCGATTAAACTACAGTTCTGGTGACGATAGGTCAAAACAGTGCAATAGTGCCGATGTAGCAAAACCACATAACTGCAAACTACCGTTTGATCAGAATCGGATCTACATCTCAAACGCGGCACATTTTTCGGCCTGTACGTTTTGCAGGTATGCGGCACCAAAGTAGCATATTGCGTTGTATCCTGTAGTGCAATAGATGTCAGCGACAGCAGAACAGCTCACACTAAGAGAACACGCCGTGTGATGAGGATGGGAGGAACGACGAAAGAAAGGCAAGGTAATGAGGGAAAAAACGAGATAAATAAGGACGGTGGGGGTAGAGAGGAAACAAAAGAAATCCAAATTTTATTTCTTGACATGTTTTGAGGAACGAGTCGACAACGCAACAGTACATGAACTGGAAGACATACAAAGACAAAGATATAAAGACACAGGTCCTGTTTGACCGCCAACATAGGAGATACAGCTTTCGATGGATTAATGGGTCAAATATCACAAAGAGCATCCAACATTAACTTTGTTAGCATATGAAAAAGCACTATCAAATCGTAAATAATGGCACAATCAGAAAGTTTCCGTCCTGTCAAACCTTGCAGTGATGAACCCTATCGCTCACTGAGTCCAAATCGTGTGATCAAGGCACACAACGGGGGTCATCCTTCTGAAATGATAGGTTTTTTTTTTGTTGTTGGTTTTTTTAAAGCACTAGAAAATTACGTATACTCTGAATATGATTCTATACTTAGATATGACACTTTTTAGCTTGATATCTGCGCGGAGAAATAAAATTTTAATGGTTAAATACAAAATTTCTCTTAAAATATTTAAAATATACTTTATTTTGTACAATTATGCAAACCGATTAACAATTTGATGGTTTAAAAAAAATAGATACTCAGTGAAATGTTGTTTCACAGATGTATGAAGATAGTTATATATATCATGAAGAAAAGCACCCACCCTATGTTAAGCGCCCATATACCCTGACATGACTCCATATCCCTGTAATATGATCTGAATGACGTGTTCACATTAAAACTTCTGACAATGGCTCCTACAGGTAGCTCCACTACACCACTGGGCTGTTAATAAAACACTATTGCTCTACGTATCTTTTTTTTTTTTTTTTTTTTTAACCCATACGTTCATCTTTAATGTTTTTCCAAAAGTCACCGATCACCAAATCTATATGTGCCTTTATTGCTTCCTGGAATTACCTGGAAATTTGAACTTTACATTAAAATCATCAGGTTGTAATTAAAGACCCCCTCCCCCCCCTGATCCGACCAGGATTTACGAAGGTGGTAAAGAAAGGCAACACTTCCTGTCGTGTGTAGAACCAGTGTGACACGTATTTGGACAGCTCATCCATCATGTCGTGTAATATAGAGAAGCTCTTCATTGAAGAGATCTGTGGGTTAAGGTTGCAGTGTGTAGAAAAGCAATGAGAGCGGGCATAACGTCATCAAACCTTCAAAAAAAAAAAAAAAAAAACTAAAAAAACAAAGAAAGGCGCACTTATCTCTTCTGAAAATTAAAACAGTTCTCAAGCCAAAGACAGTGAAGTCCAGTTCTTAAAAACAGCCGTCACCTGACCACAATCAGATACGCAGTTTGTTTTGGTGTAGTTTAAATGCAACAGAAACAGGTTTCATAAAAGATAACCCTTCTACGTCTATGTTGGCTATAACATAAACACTTACATTCATATCCTTAAACTGCTCCACAGAAGAAAAAAAAACAAAACAAATAAACCAACATTTGTTTGGACGGCGACAAAGACTTTGTCGCCATTCCAAAATTTAGAAGCTCTGGTATGCATGACAGAGTTGCATAATGTTTTGCTAATGAGAAAAAAGCATCGGGAGGACAGAATAGAAAAGACAAGCCGCTACGAGAAGTCTAACTAGTAGAAACGCTATAGGAGGATGGGGTCGGGGAGCGGAGGACAGATGGGGGAGGTGGGAAGTCAGTTCAGGAAGGCTGGAGAGGGGTCCGGAGTGGAAGTTGCCCTGCGGGTCTGCAGAGCACCTCCCTTTGGCAGTGGAACAGCACTCGTAGTAGTCAATGCAGCGCCGGAGGTGAAGGTGTACACAATGCTCTTGTCGGACAAGAAGGCCATTTCAGTGTCGAGATGAGATGAAGGCATTCTAGTAGGCAGCCAGGTCACAGTGTTGGAGCTAAAAACCTCTGATGTTAATGATGGACGCAGTTTGCTTGTTTGTTTTTTTGTCTACTTTGTCCCCTCTCGGCTCGGATCAGGGGTTTCTGGAAAGAAGAAATGGGCATTTACTCAGAAAGGCATGTTCCCAATCCGCAGTTATCAAAATGGACAAACGAGTGTCTACATGGGTAAGCCATGTGCGCCGAGCAACTATTTTTTATCCTCACCTGAGAGAGATGATTTCTGTCCATCTTGCAACACTGTCTCCTCAGCTACCTGCTGTGAATGTGTGACCTCTTGATTGTTCGCCTCTCCTTCCTGCGGTACTCGGTGGAGCTCCTCCACGTGGTCCTCTTTGCCCTCCCCCTCGGCTTCCCCCTCCCCAGAGTCAGTGCTCCGGATGCTCAGCCGTCTCACCCGGCATATGACGTCCACCTCCCTCATCCTGGCGAGTCTCTCAACTGGCACGTGACCCGGCGAGATAGCCAGTTTGTTCTGCAGCGCCTCGATTCGCTGGGAGGGGCCCTTGGTCCTCCTCTCCCCCTCCAAGCTTAGCGACAATCTGCGGTCTAGGTTTGGAGGAACTGAGAGCGGCAGTCTATCTGGCGGAAACTCGGGTAGCCCCGGATGGTCCCGCCCGAGCTGGCTCCGTAGAGCAACTCGGAGTTCTGGGACGGAAACGGACTTCTTCTCCTGCGCCTTCTTCTCTCTAGGCAAAGTGTTGTTTTGCCTCTCGCCTTTGGCTGCGGGTTTCTTTCTGACCGCGCTTCCTTCGGGTGTTCTTCCCGCAGCAGCTTGCTTTTCTTTTGACTCCTCGTCTTTAGCCGCGGCCTCATTGGCATGCTGTTCCTCTGTCATCTGTGGGTCTGCGGGCTGATCGGTTTGTGGCGCCGTAGATGCGGAGGAAGGATCGTCATCAGCTCCGTTTTCTGGTTTGCCCTCAACAGGATCAGCCGTGGCTGAACCACGTGATGTTTCCGCCTGAGCATCTTCGGCCTTCTCACAGGCGTTAGCACCTTGCGTCGCTGACGGCTGCTCCGCTGTTTCGGGTTGGAGGTCAGACCCTGACTGATTCAAAGTTGAGTCTTTTGGCTCCTCGCTGTTTGAGTCCTTGGCTGGACTTTCTAAGGCAGCCCTCTGCGGCGGGCTGGCGTTTTGATTCGCCGAGCTGTCGGAGCTGTTCTCCTCGTGAAGCGGAGGCAACGGACCCTGTCTCATCTGATTCTCGAGCTCTCTTTTACAAATAGGGCAGTCCTCTTCAGATTCGCCGCTGACGTCCAGTGGAGGCTCCGCGTCGTTGGGTCTGGACTGACCTGCTCTGTTTCCATCTGCCGGATCTTTAGGCTGACGCAGGGTTTGACATATGTCCTCATAATCCGGAGGACTGGTGAGGGTGGAGGCGTCTTGCATGGGCTGTCTATCCGCCCACGGCACCTCAGCTGCTGTGTTGTGCGTCGTTGGGCTGAAGTCACAAAGCGGTGTCTCGATAGGCTCATCCGGCAGGTCCAGCTTCACTGTCCTGCCGTCGTTGCTCCGTCTGCGGGAAAGGTGTGCGACGACCCTGTATTCTCTGAATCCCGTCTCCCGGGGTGGGACCGGGAGTTCCTCTCTGAGCTGCTTGCTGAACGTCACTGATTTCGTCGCAGGTCTCGAGAAGGCGCTCTTCACTTCTCTGTATTCTGGGTCAACAGACCAGCTTACTGCACTGCGCCTAAGGCTGCTGGGCTTGTTGAGAGGTTCTGACGTCAGTCGAATCTTGATGCGCTCTGGAATTTGAACCGAACCGTTTGGGACTTTGTTGCTGGCAGTGCCGAGCTCTAAGATGTCTTTGTAGGCCTCGTTGAGGTCCTCTATGCACTTGTCGACGCTTTGCTGTTTGCTGATCTGCTGCTGCTGCTGATCCTGGATTTCTTTCTTCATGCTCTCCAGCTCTTTCACGGCGTCCCACGGTCGCTGGGTGGCAGGTTTTATCAAGAACTGTTCGCCGCTTGCTGCTGGTTTGGCCTCCTCCACGTTTCCTGAGGGTGTCACTGCTGGCTGCGGAGCTGTGCTCTTGTTCAGCTGGCTGGAGAAGGTGGAGGTCAGGGAGAAGGCGCTGTTGCTGGACAGCTTCAGGCTCTTAACTCCCTTTATAGGAAAACTGAAGGCAGTGCCCACTACAGCGCTGCTGTCGGGTGAAACGTCAGTGCCAGGAGGAACAGGTTCTTGTTGTGCTTCCTTGTTGTCAGGGGCAGGTTTTCGAGCCTCTGGGCTAGTCTGTGTCTCTTGATCTCGATACTGGTTTGCTGGCCAGGTTCCTGACAGCTTCAGCTCCTTGTAATGATTGATCTTGGGGGGCCGACAAGGTAACTTTTTAAACATTTTGCTGCTCGCTCGGCTGCTTGTTTTGCTGCTTGCAAAGCTACCGGTTAGAGCCTGTAGCTCGGCTTCAGCTGAGGATGTGCTTTGGAGACTTTGGTTTGTTAAGTGGCCGGTTTTGTTGTCGCTAGGGCTGCCTGCGGGGTCTGGCGATTTTTCATTGTTGTTATTCTGGTCCCGGATCGTGCCGGTGAGCTGCGGAGTCACGGGGACAGACACTAAACAAAAAATTGTTTCGCTGAGTCTCTTTTTCAGATTTTTTGTTTTCTCTTTCTCCGGTGGTTCATGCTGCTCTGCTTTTTTAACCTCCGTCACAGTTTCGGACGCACCTTGGTCAGCCGGTTTACATGGGGGTGGTGGTGGTTTACCCAGAAAGGATGAGGGGAAAATAATCGGACGACTTTGCTCGGGACCTACACTTTCACTCTTTTTAATACCCCTGTTGCACCATCGAATACTGCTCTCGTTCTCAGTTGGAGCGGTTTTGTTGGCTTCAGTGTTGGGAGCTGGCCCCTGCTGGGGAGGAAAGGCACTATCATGTGTAGATTGTCCTAGAGTCTCTTTGTTGATGTTGCGGAGCTTGTCTAGGTCAGTGAGAGAGTGTCCGCCGGGCCCTCCTGAGATTTGTTTCACTCTTGGGTCGTCGATGGGTAACGGACGAGCCAGAACTGGTTGTTCTTCAGGTGCAGGATTTATTAGTTTTCGATAGGACGCACTACGCTCTCCGTAATGTTCGAACCACGAGCCGCTTCCCTGTCTGGAGAGCCACCTTCCAGGATCCGAGCTGGGCATCTGCAAAGCCTCCGCCCTCCACCTCAAGTTTGCCATTTCATTGCGATTGACGGAAACCGCTCTCGGAGGCGGGGCTCTTTTATACGAAGGGGGCGGGATGTAGCCAGGAGGCTCCATTCCCGTGATGGCGTGTTGTGCGTAATAGTCTTGTCTCAGCTCCCCGACCCTTGGGTAGTAGATGGATCGGTCTTTTTGTTTGGCACCCTGGTCAATAGCAAGCATTTCTGCGCTACCCCTTGTCTGCTGGTGTATCTCGTATGAAGGAGGCTTTAAAGGCCTGCTAAACCTGGGCTTTGGTAAAAGTGCAACATGGCTGCTTGGACCGACATTCCTACCCCAACCGTTTCTGCCTCCGCCATAAATATACCTGCTGTAGGGCCCAGAGAAAACAGTACTATTGAACCGTTGCCTGTCGGGTAGGCTTGGTCTTGATAGTATGAGATCTCTGCAGTCTGTTCCATCGGGTGACAAAACTCTGGGGAGCGACTGAGACTTTGCTTTAGTTCTAGGATGAAAAAACCCCTCAGGTGTCCGTAGGCGGTAATGGTCCTTAGCCCATCTTTCCCCATCCCCATCTGACAGCTGCCTTCCCATCCCCACCGCAGGCCTCCAGTCCTCCGTTCCGAGGCTTTGGCATTTCCTCTCCCCGGTAACCCGTAGCTGACCGGGGCCGGCATCTGGATCCCTTAGCCAGGAAATTTCCTCCCATAGCTGCTGCGCTTGCCTCTCCGCCCTGTATTCCTCTGCTGTGATCAGGGCCTGCGGCCTCCATGCCCCGGCAGAGGCCCTCAGCTCTCTGCCGTCAGCGTAGTCCAGAAGGATACTGAAGTCCTGGCCTCGCCTCCTCCAATAGGATAGGTCCCGCTCATCATGGCTCAGTGGCTCTGAATAGGTCAAACTAGGAACATCATAGAACCTGTAAATACAAAAAAAAAAGAACAGCATTAACAAGGCGTGACAGAAGGAGATTCAAGAAGACTGACTCTTGATTGACTTTTGTTAGTTTATATCTATTTTTCTACTTACTTCCATTCCATTAGAAATGGCTTGCCAATATCAGTACAAATAGTAATGCACAAGATTTATCACCCTTAAATAGTAAATGTGGCATGTCCGCGTCGGGAGCACGTGTTTTGGCTTCGGCATTGCTTGCTTTCCAACCCAACTTAATCAAGAAAAGGCAGTTCATATGAGACAGAACTGCTCGAGTCAGCACTTTCAAAGTCCCTTGAAGACATCATGAGATTGTGATGCTACTGCAAAAATGATCTGCATATTAAATTGTGCTGACCTTAACTTGAAAAATGGTCATCTGGCCGGCTGCTGTGGCTCTTAAAATCACTGCAAAACCTTTCCCATTACCTGATCTGATGTAAAAGCAAAGCTGCCTTTATCCCTCTGTTTGTTTTATCATGTCTCACTCTGCAAAATGAATCCAGAGCAAAAAAGATCATCTACTGTGAAACGGCATCAAAAACGGAGTTCTTGACAGTTCTGTTTCTGTTTTTAAGCTGTTTGTCCTGGCCGAAGTAAATTTTTGGAGAAACTGAAAAGAACTCCTTCAAATTAATTTGCATTTTTTGAAAGTGGCATAATCTCACACTGAAAATTTAGAGCGAGAAAATGTAAGTACAAAAAAAAATAAAACATTAAAATAGAGATGCCACTATTATTAGTATTCTTTTTATGCTTTCTAAAAAACCCTTTTGCTGTAGGTCTTTATTTAGTCTCCTTCTTTGGCATTTCAAAAAGGCTGGAGTATTCCTCTTTGCACAATCGTATCTTCAGCTCCCCCCACAGCTTTTTTTTTTTTTTGCAGGACAGAAGTCTGAAGAATAGGAGGGCAACTGGGAAAAGTAGATTTTGTGTCTAATGAACCATTTATGTCTTGCTTTGAGCATATTCTTTGAATCATTACTCTGCTGAAAGGCCCAATTCCGACTCTTTTTCTGTTTCTGTTCAGTTTGCTGGCAGTGGCCAAACAGTTTTTATTGAAAGTTTCCTGGTATTTAAGATAGTTAATGATCCAATCTACAATAACAAGGGAGAGAAACAGGCCCACAGCATCACACATCCTCCACACTGGCAGAAGTTAGCAAACCTCCGGTTTGTTTGTGCTGGTAGGATAGGAAGGGCTTCTTCTTTTTCTTGACATGCCTCCAAACAACCACTTTGCATTGTGAATAGCTGGTAATGCTTTATTTGTCCCTACTTGTCACAGTTATTCACCATCTTCTTACATGTCCAGCCTACAGAATCTTCTAGTCAGAATCTAGCTTCTAGTCAAAAATTGACTAGAAGCTAATTTCTTAGACCCATATCCTGACGTAACGTAACCCTAGGGACCTAACATATATATATATACATACATACATACATACATACATACATACATACATACATACATACATACATACATACATACATACATACATACATACATACATACATACATAGATAGATAGATAGATAGATAGATAGATAGATAGATAGATAGATAGATAGATAGATAGATAGATAGATAGATAGATAGATAGATAGATAGATAGATAGATAGATAGATAGATAGATAGATAGATAGATAGATAGATAGATAGATAGATAGATAGATAGATAGATAGATGGATATGTTTTGTTTTTTGGTTTTTACAACCAAGAAGGTTTGTTTTTTCTGGTTCACATTTCAAGACACAATAAAAAAAAATATGTTTTGACAATCTAATTGAAATATTTTTGTTTATTAGGGTTGTGGGGGCGGTGCCTATCTCTAATCCTCATTTGGCCAGAGGCGGGGTACACACTGGGCTAGTCTCTTCAATCCACCACAGGGCACACAAGATCAAGAACCACACACTTGCACGCACACAAGGGCCTACCAGTCATGATTTTGCACTGTAGAAAACCCATTCATGCACAGGGAAACATGCAAACTCCATGCAGCCAGATCCCAAGCCAGGTTTTCAACCCAGGACCTTTGTGTTGCAAGACAACAGTGCTACCAGAGGTGCAGCCCCCAGGTTGACTCTTTTAAACCTTTTTTCAATAATCAACCAATCAAAAGTTTTCACCAGCTTTTCGATAGTTTGTCTTTGCTCCTGTGCACGTATTCACAAAGATTCTCAGGGTCCTCTCGGAGAGCTCATACCTCTGCTATTACTGCCAAGGAGTTTTAGCTTGACATTGATTCAGACAGCTGCTGAGAGCGAGACGGCAGAACATCCTAGCATGTTGGAAGAAGAATAGATGATTTTACACCTAAATCTGCCAGGGGATGAATAATTGTGGACCCAACTGCATGCCGATCAACATATACTTAAATGCCATGTTTTCTTATCTTTCCCATTTTGAAAAGTGGCTAAGAAAAATGGTGTTCTATGCGAGTGATAAATGCACTTCACTTAGATATCTTCTCAATAAAAAAGGGCCTCAAATATGTTGTTGTATCTTTTGACACAAATTAAAACACTTCAGTTGAACTTGTTTAATAAATGTAGAAAACAAAACAAAATAATGATTAATTAGCATGGGATGTTTTTATTTTTTATTCCAATAAACCAATGCTCAGATTAAAGTTTGTGTGTTTCTAAATTCTTCAGTGTAATAAGATTCTGCAGTGTCGTAAAAGAAAATGTTCAAGGGGCTCTAGCGTTTACAAAACGGCAACATTGAGAGTATTGACACAATGACATTGTATATGTCTTGGGTACTATTGCAATGTTATGCCAAATACAACAAAATGTGATCAGCATTTTGAACTATAAACTGGACTCTGCGCCACATTTGCACATTTGCATCATCGCATCTCTATCTAGCATTGCAAATGCTGCCGAACTTAGTTTCTAAATGCCCTTTGCACAATCACGTCTGCACATGCAAATGGTTTTAAACTACTCACCTGTACACTGTGATCGCACACTGTCTCTTCATTGCAACTGTTTACATTTCAATTGTTTACTTTTAACCACTGCTGCACTTTATACTGTAATTTACTAGCTGTATGCAACAAAATTTAGTTCTGTACGCACTCTGTGCTTACAAAATGACAAATAAAGTTGTCTAAGTCTAAAAAAAGAAAGACAAACAATATTTGATACTCCCGTTCGGTTATTTTGGTGTGACAAATTTGATGTGCTTCCAATCCAGACTCATTTAGTAATCTTTTCAAGTGAGGATTAAAATACCAACCAAATTGATTATGACAATCTACCCCCCTACAACTGAGCAGTCTTAATAAAACACACCTTTTTTGTTTTCTTTTACACGTAATGATGCTTTTATTCGGCCGCAGCTTGGTTTAAATCTTCCAATACTTCCCCAGCAATTCACATGGTTTAGTTTTTTTTTTTGATGTTGCATAGCGGAGAAAATCCTGCCCCCACATAAAGGTCATCAGTCTCATCAGCACATTTAACCCGCCCTTGTGCTAATTTCCTATAACCAGGCACTTCATATGTTGTTGTCTTTTTTTCTTTTTTTGGTCACTGCTTATTAAAGTTTAACTATAACAATCCAATCGTCTGCTTTCCCCCCCCCATTAAATCCGCGAAAAGAACACCGCATGGGCAGAGCTCCATCAAATATCTGCACTGCACAAAAAAAAAACCCACTGTTAGTCAGTGTGGTGAGCAGCAAAGTCAATGGATCATCCTCAGCAGCATATGCTACTGTATGGCTGAGGGGAGTCGCGCTGTGCACACTTGCCCAGCAACATGCTTACATCACAGAGCACGTGCTGGGTGGGATTCAGTGTGTCAGTGTTTACACTGGAGTGATTACGCGCCCGTCTTCAGGCATGTTCGGTCCTTGTGGGTTTTTCTCTCGCAGCTGCCCGCCCGCCCCGCCTGCCTGGCCGAGGCTGGGCATGCAAACACCTCAAAGCACCTTTCATATCCCACCCCGCCTCATATTCCAGCTCTTGATAAGTCAGTGGTGCTGCTGCAGACAGTGTTCTGCAGCTCTGCAAGGAGGGGAAGAGAGCAGAAGAGAGGAGAGAGAGAGAGAGAGAAAAAAAAACCCCTGCGCAGTGCAGACTCGGTTTTGCATGCAACACTGAAGGGCCCCGGTGAAAGGAGAAGAGAGGAGAGGAGGGAGTAAAAGGAGAACGAGAAGGTAAAGGGGGTGTGGGAGATTTAAAAAAAAAAGAGATGGGGGGGAGAGAGAGAAAAAAAGCACCACTCACCCGCTGTCTGTGGCGAGAGAATCGCCCAGGAGCTGAACATCACCAAGGATACCAATCCCGGCTTCTTTCCTCCTTTGGCTCCTTTCGCCGCTCTCGTCCGCGGTGGGGTAGCCCTTCACCAGAGCCTGCCTGCTGCCGTAGATGCCCGAGACGGACGCCCCCCTCTCCGCCTCGTAGCCGTTCAGCGTCCCCCGGCCGGCCCGGGTGTCCACAAGTTCCCGCTGGCAGTCGGCGGGGCGCTTGTCGTAAGGCGCGGCGGACGGCGGGCCGCTCTTGGGCAGTTTGTATCCGTGCGAAATGAGGAGGTCCTCCACGCTGTACATGGCGGCGTCTCTCTCCCTCCTGGGCGGGAGGGCAAAGGTGGGTGTGTTGCCTTATGCGCAGTGCTGCTGGTGGAAGCGGGAGCACAGTGGCTCAGCAGAGGCCATCACTGAGGAGAGAGCAGGGAGGTAACATGTAACGGCGTGCAGCTCCATCAAAACGGTGTCATTTCAACATGATGTGCTTCTCTTTTAGCAGATCTGGCGTGCGTGAGACATAAATGGGCTTACTAATACATATTAGTCCCTTTCTTCCCTCTGTTTTGTGAACATTAGGACTTCAACCTCCAAAGTCTGGATGTTGAAAGGTGTGTGAGCCACACCCATGTGCGCCTTTCTTCTGGTTTAAGGCACTGCAGCCGCTTCATCGTCTGCAGCTGCTCCTCTTTTAACCTGATAATCTAACATCCCTCATGTTTTGGGATTTACCTGATAGTTCACAAGACTGCGGCTGGGCTTGGTTTACTTGGACAGTCGTCTATGGGACCAGATGGGTCCTGCCCTCCCAAAAAAAATAAAAATAAAAAATTAGATGCAACTGCAACTTTGCAGAGGCGGCTCCCAGCGTGCAAACAGTTCCTGAGACGTGGGCCCTTGTTAAAACATGCTGGTGGTGAAAACCCCACCATACACTTTTTTGCAGACAGGTTGACAGTCCTATGCCCTGTTTGGGCGTCAAATTGGAAATTTTAGATGCTTTATTGACATTGACTCGTATCTGTTTTATTCTGTTTTGCAGATAATATATATTTCTGTTTACTATTTTGCATTTTATTATAGAGCAAGTTGGCTTAGCTTGCATGGTTTTTAATTAGCATTTTTTATTCTAATATTATACAGACACTCACCTTTTGTCATCTTTCTAAAATAACGTATTGATTGTTTTTTGCCCTTTTTTTGAATCTGGTATGTAGGTACATAGACATTGTATATCTAGACTTACTGGAGCGCATCCTGCATCGCCGCCATATTGAATGGGTCTCTCCTACTCTAGGCTGGCAAAAGCAGAGGGAGCAACTTTACCCGTATTTTCTGCAGCTCATGGTTGCAATAACTGGGGACAACTATTCAAAGTAGATCACATGAAGATGAGTTTTTACTTGATGAGAACAATGCAGAAACCCGACGGATGGACCATCATTTTATGTTTACTAATTTCTTATTGCTGTATTTCACCAACTATAGCTGAATCATGTTACAGAGTACCAACAAATGCAAGAAAGCTGTGCAGAACAGTTATTTTTTTAAGGATTTTAAGCTCCAGCCCCAGTTGCAATCAGGGTAGTGTAAGACACTGGAATAACCTGGTAATTTTAAAAAACACTTTTCCAGGTCTTTAAAAAAACTGTATGTATGCATGTGTGCATGTAAAACACGAATAAATATGAAGAACTTATTGTTGGTGTGTAAAGATGGCTCAGGATTGTACATGTGACAGAGAATAAAATATGAATTTAAATGAACAGTCCAACTTGTTTCTTTATTCAAATAAAAAAAATATTAATTTATACATTGGCTTATATGTAATACCACATGTCTCTTTGTTGAAGAGCATAAAACAAAGTATTTCGGCATTAAAGCATGTATTTATTTACATATTTATTAATATGCCACCACATGTCTGTCTGTTAAATAGCGTAAAGCAAAGTATTTCAGTATGAAATCACGTATTTATACATTAATATGCCATATGTCTGCCTGTTGTTTTTGCATCAAAATGTTTTTTTATGTGTAACAGCGTCCTGTATCATAACCACATTACTGCCGTATGTAACAAAGCAAATCGTGTGAATATCGGGAAAAAGATCAGAGAGTTATGATTTATTTTGGTTGGGCAAACAGCTTCGTCAGTACAAATAAATGCACTGGGGTCATGTGACAGACCCATCCAAGATGGCGGCCCTGGCAGCGTCAGTCCATGGGGCGTCTACCTATATAATGTATATTTGTAGGTATGCAGAGGTTTTAAAAGTTATTAAAATGTAATTTTAAGTTATTAAAATGTAATTTTCAGAAAACATAACTTTTTTAATGAGATGAGACAAAGAGTTGGATTGACCAGAGGTTGTTTTTGTTATTATTATTATTATTATTATTATTATTATTATTATTATTATTATTATTATTATTATTATTATTATTATTATTATTATCTAGCATAAAAAATGGTACGCTATACTGCCTCGAGCTGTTGCTGCAGACTGCTGGTCAGCTGGCTCACACAGAAAGACAATTTTAGCTGTTAGGAAATATATTTTAAGACAGTCATGTTGTGGAATCTATCTTACTCCCACCAAACACTTATTAGGATAACTTTGTTTTAAAATTACGCTTCCCAGCAGCATAGCTGTTAATCCCAGTTAATATCAGCTTTTACATTTGTCTCACTCTTTAAAGAGCTGAGCAGAAAGTAAACTACCACTAAACGCATAGAGGATGTTTTTCCCCCACATTCGCTTCAGTCTATTTTGGAAGAATAGACATATGCTGCAAGTAATATTAGAATAAATACTGATCAATGCGATATTTTTTCAGCAGCAATAGAAATATTTGTTGCCATTTTGTTTTACATAAAAGAAATAAGATCCTGTAATACGTTTATATTTGTGTGGGTCATTTTTTTTTTACTATATAGGCAATTTATACAACTAAGGTTATTATGCTGTAATAAACCCATACTGGCTCATGACTATTTAAAACACAAGCTATAAAATTATTTAAATTTAGTTAAGTTAATCTGATGCCTCAGTCATTGGCTTAAGAAAAAGGGGTCCAAAGTACAGCATTGGGGCCATTTGTTGCCCCTGTACTGACTTTAAATTATACAAATGTGTCCCACCAACTCAGGTGCTTGATGCAGATGAAGACTTTTCTATTTTTGATTAGAGCGAAATTATTAAAGACAAACAACAAAAAGTATACTTAAGTTTTAATAACTACAGTTTTTTCTTTCATAGATAGCAGAACCACGTCTATCCAATGACTTCTAATCAAAAGCAGACTTTGGTGCAACAAAATCTGATTTTAAATTATTTTATTAATCCTGGATAAATGCAGCAAGACATAACCCGACTCTGTTCTTATTGCTGAGAATACACTAAATATTGTCTTTTTTCTCTCTCTTTTTCACAATCAAGCTCAAAGGAATTTGCAAACTGGATGCCCTTCTTTAAAGTGTTGGCTCTATAACGATTTACACAACCCTTTCCAGCAATGAAATCTTACTACTCCATTTGTTCATTGAAAATACTCCATGCTCAGATTATTGTTGAGTTGGTTAAAAAAAAAAGGTATTGTGAATCTGGTTTTATAATAAATTATTTCTTTGCCAGCGAGTAGTTGGGACTTTACGATTTCGGCCCATGCAACAGAAAGTTTGACCACCATTAGCTTATAACAGTCTAATTATCTTCTGCATACACTCGCCAAACACAATTCCTGCACATCATTTTACCAAAAAACAAGAATGATCTCATTCACTAATGCAGAAAATGTTTGATGTCTTGTGAAATCAATAGACCAGCAGGTATTTAAAATGGAAGAATTCAGCAAAGCGAAATTTGCCAAAAACTGCATGAGGAAAAAGTGATTAAACTGCCATTATTTTATCTAAGAGCATCAGATGGTGCCTTCACTATGTGCAATTAAAGCAATAATGTCTATTTTACAACATTTTAACAAACTGTGCATTAGTTGTTACTATTAGTAATGTCTTCACATTAAATTATAACGTTTCTTACTTCAGACTTCTTTAATGTTTTTTACTTATCTTACTTCTGAACACCTACAATTAGGTAAGAGGAGTGTAAAACTTTATTCGTACTGCACCTCCCAAAAATACATCAATCACAAAGTGCTTCAGCAGATCAATTCCAGCAACGCCAGAATTGATGATACATTAAAAAACAAGAAAAAACGAATCAGAAGATTGAAAAAGATTGTTGTTTTTTTATACCGGGTGGTTTGTCTACACGTGTCACGTTTAAAAGAGACGCTTTTCAGAGTGGTCGGGTAACTTTGTTATCTACTCTTTCAAACATTTCTGTGCCGACACACGATTCAAACACCCAAGAACAGGTTTTTAGGGCCTTTCAGAGGTCGGCAAACGTTTTTCCCTCATAAATTTACACTTTCACGCCCCAAAAATCCACCAATAATATTAACAGTTTTATTTTGCAAGCAGAAATTAGTCGTCGTTAGTTTGAAAATACACAAAGCAGTTCTAATAGTACAAGTCTCTGTCGATTCAGATGTGAAGGTGCTGCAACTACGGCAAAAAAAAAAAAAGAAAAGAAGAAGAAGACAAATCATGTTTTATGAACCCTGTGTTTGCTAAGTACCTGTTAGTGTGTTCGTCTGCTTGTGCGTTGATTTATGAAGGCACAGGCGGCCCTGCCTGTCTGATATATTAATTAGTGGCCATAACCGTGTGTCCTGCCTGCAGATGACAGTGGATGTCTTTAAAACCTGAAACGCATTAATCAACGGCTTTGCTCACATCAGCTCTTTTTGGACAGACACCTAAATAGTGGATTGGTGTGAAAGCAGCGAAGGTTTATGCCAAAGTTGACCAGCTGCGAGCAAATACCCGCGTCTGTTTGATGGCGACCAAAAGAAACACGGCTTCATCAATTAAAGCATAGCTGAGGGTTTTTTTTTTTCTGGACTTTGATGTTTGCGTTCTTCAGACGTCAGCTGCTTTCTCACTTTGTTTCCACCTGAACCTTGCAGAAGTGTCAGAAATAAAAACAACAACTGTCTCCAACGGTCTCTGAACGTCCTGTCTGTAGAAAAAAAACGTCCAACAAAGACCACGCACCTTGGCCTGAGAGACACGTCGCTCCTTTTACCCTACGGCACGTTTTCGGCAGATGCCTCCTGGCCATGAAAACTAATATGCTTGATAGCTTTGAACTAAAGAACATTTTCTTTTAGTTGCAGACACAACAGTGATTCATCTCCTTGAATTTAGGAGTCTTTTGGCGTCTGAAGGAATCAGAGATTTAAGAAACAAAAGCCAGTGAAAAGCAGCCAAAGTCCAAAGAAAAACTGTGAAACCTTCGGAATGCCTGAAGAAGAAGAAGAAAAAAATTGCTGCCTAACGTCCTTTTAAAAGAGGAAAGTCTGGCTCCTTCACACTGATTACTGCATGAAGGCTGCAAGAAGCTTATGAATCAAATTTGAACTGCAACATTAACTTACTGTCATTAAACTCCTTTTTACAAAATATTCATTTGTAAACATTGAAGTTAGGTACTCTCTTCAGATATTAATCACAGATTCATTGCATTTACTGCATTTCATTACTTTTAATCTGAGCCTCCCGGTTCTGCAGCTGCTTTGTGCTCAGGATGAGACAGGCGGGGACAGATCGCCGGTCCATCACAGAGCCAGCTATACGTACAATCACATCTACTTTTACAAATCACCAACTAAACCTAAAAAAATGAAAAAATAAAAATGTTTTTGGACTGGGTAGAAGGCACACAGCACCCGGAGAAATGTAAGCATGCATTTCTGAGCGTGAGCAGTGCTTTCTGCTTTACTGTTTCTGTTTTCTTCATTATTGTGTAATCCAAAAATAAAAAAGCAGAAACCCAATAATGGGTAAGAAAGCACCAGAAAACTAACAAATGTAGTTACTAGGAAAATCAATAATCACTTCATAGAAATTGTTGACAGTTCAGCAAACCTATGTGAACCTCCACTTATGACTGACAGCTGGTGGGTCTTTCTGACAGAAAATGAAAGCCAATTACAAGTGTTAATATTTATTTTTTCATTAAATTGAGCAATTTAAAACCAACATTTTATCATGTAAAACCAACATTTTATCATGTAAAACAAACATTCCCACCGTACACAGACCCTGACAGGTTTCTATAGAGTTGATAGTGCGGGGCCATATTGCAGCAGGCAGTGCGGCCCTGCAGACGACAGTGAGGGGAGCCAAAAGGGTCGTTGGAGGCTCCCTGGTGCTCAAATGCTAAACTAATAAATATTGATTCACATTCTTGCACTCTTTTTTAGCAGTTATTTTTCTTTTTGGTGTTTTTTATTCACAATTATTTGCACCGATCCTTGTGAACAGAGTTGTAAACGTACAGGCTTCTGTTAAGGTGTAATTTTCTGCCCTCACCAACTCTGTGACATGTGAGCCTAATAAAAAAAAAGAAAGAAATTCAAAACAATTAAATCACAACTATATATTCGGGGGGGGGGGGGGTTTACGCAAAATAATTAGAATGCGGTTGGTTTACTGAGAGCACGTGGCCTCTGTTTGTTTAAACGCGCTTCATTGTCTCTAAATTAATGAAGGACAGTCATTTCTCCTTGAGCTGCGTCTTTTAAAAACGTCCCCTATACCAAGGTAGCTGCAGTATTTAAACATAACTACATGTAAAAACTGAAACAGTACTTTAGATCAAATTAAACAATTTCATACTTTAAACAGTATATGTGCACTGCCCCCTATACCCTGTAACAATTATTCTGACAAACAACAAACAGGAAACATTTGATGGGTAAAATTAAAGCGCCAAATATGTTTACATTTTGGTAAAAACAAAAAAATAAACATATTTGATTGACTAAAGGCACTTTAACTTTTGTTTCACTGCGCTCAATTAATTGACTGTAAAGTAATTACTGAGAAGCGGTCCTTGAATTTGGGATAAAATCTAACAAAACCCAATCATCTCCAAAGCAGAAGTATAAAACGGAGTTATGCAATATATAAATTATGTACATTACAGAAGTTTGTTACGGTGTTTCTACACTTTGTAACATATACATATGTATTCTTAAAAAAAAACAAGCAGAAAATATGTTTCTGCATTAAAATATTATGAACTAAACCCAATTTACTTGACTAAGAGCACAGAGAAAATGGACTCCTGCTGCTTGTTTCACTGCAGCCTTTAAATTCATTCATATTAAAAAAATAAATAAAAATTAAAACCCAAATTTAACAACAGCTCAGACCTGGACTTAATTAGCCTACGTTGATCACAGCTTCTCCAAAACAGCATTTGGATTCCTTTAAAACCTGAGCTAAACGACGGGCGCAGAGACAAGGAGCCGCCCGGGGCGCCGTTTATCATAAGACCGCCTTCACACGCTAGAACTAAAATCCAATAAATGAACTACAACAGAACCAAACGTGAATCATTCAGACAGATTCCTGTTTATCAAAGATGCGTGGCGTTCAGGTAACATTTCTCGTCTCACCTTGACCTTACAGTGACCTTAACATTTCTCACCCCATAACTTTGTCCACTTGGCAGTTCAGAGTCGCCCCCCCCTGAGCGGGATCCTGCTGATCGCTAAGCATTATTCTCTGCAGCACTTCATAGCAGCCAATTGTCTAAAGGGGGAATCAACACAGTCCAGATGTATATATGAAGCTCAGCAGAAAAATCCCCACTGACCATATTTTCAAGGACAACAAACATCCGTGGAAAAAATAAAATCAACAACAACAGATGAACCGTTTTGTTGATGGCACTTTAAAACTGCAGACCACAAAGGCTGCACCTGAAAGAACACGAGAACGTCGTCTAATCGGGACGTCCGAGTCCTCGAACTATTCCTGGTTCTCAAAGTGGAGCGGATGAGGAGTTTGGGAAAAATGCTGCAAAGAAAGCACATCCACTGGGGAACGTGTGCAATGTGTGTGCCGGTTGTGCTGAAATTCAAAATCAGCAATGATCAATAACTGAAGTTGATATTTATTTTATTTATTTTTTTAGCAAAGAAGAGCATTACAAAAAAAACGACACACAGTGGCTCCTTTTTTTTTTTTTTTTTTTTTTTGACAAGGTCACAGCTTCAGATGATTGCAGCGGAAATATGGCACATGAGCCTCTTTTTGCATAGCAACAACAAAAGTACCAGGAGTAGCCACAACTCAAGTCGCCTCTCCACATGGAGGGGGGGAGGGGGGGTGGGGGCGCAGGCAGAGGGAAAAGGGATGAAAGTTCTGCGAACCAGGAGGACAAAACAGTAAGGTCAGCTGGCGTAAAACTCAGCGGCCCTCATCATCCAGGAGCCGATGACTGATACCGTTAAACGCTTTGCCTCATTCTCTGCCTTAATTCTGACATTTCTTACCATGTGCTTCCACAGACAGCTTTAAATGAAAACCAAACTTTGATATTTATTAATGAGCATACATTAAATGGCAGCTTAAAAAAAAAAAAAGAAAAGAAAAAAAAATGTCTTTCTCTTTTCTAATTGGCTGGAAGGAGCCACTCCGGACAGGAGAAGATATCCAGGTCTGGAAGGCTCCATGCACAGGTAGCGGCCACTGTAGCACATCAGCACCAGCAGGCAGCACCACCCTAACAGCTAAGGGAGTGTACCTACATCCTACCTAGTGACAGGGAGGGAGCAGAGCAGCCACAGATCAGGCTGATCATAAAAAAAAGAAACTGCCTCTGAAAACTCATTCAATGCACAAGTTATTAATTAAAGCAAAAAAAAAAAAAAAATACATAACACCAATAAGAATTAAAAAAAAAATGACCCCCTGAATGCCTCAGCTATGAATGAGGATACAGCCGTGGTATCATAGCCCAGTTATCAATAAAACATCACTGTTGTGATTGATACATCATGCATTATAGATACAGCATGACCTAGCCTCCCCACAGCCTGCAGCAGCGTTACATGGCCAAAGCCTGCATGCAAACTCACAGCTTTAGAAATCAAGATTTTAAATCACCTCCTAAAATACCTGCAGGTTGGTGGTGAGGGGGGAAAAAAAAGGGGCGACAAATCCCGAAGCTACACGCCCTCTAAGTTAAATATATATATATATATATATATATATTGGACTAAAGGCGCTTGGCCACATCATTTAAATAGAATAAAATAAAATAAAAATAGGGGGGAAAATGTCCCCCTCTCTCCCCATAAATACATGAGGGAGCGCACATCTCCACCTCGCCGCCGCCAGCAGCAGCGGCGGCGGCGGCGGCGGCGCTCATCTGTCGACAGGAGGTTTTGCAGATGCGCCCTCGCCTCGCTGTGTTTACCAAGCCCCAGAATCGTGGAGGCTACGTGAGCCACACGCATTATACAAGGAAGCGAGAGAGAGAGAAAAAAACAAAATCATAATAACGAGAAGAAACAGCAACAACAACCAGTGATGGTGGTCACTGGGAAGGAGCGGTAGAAATTTCATGGCGCACGTTGCAATGGCAAAAAAAAAAAAAAAAAAAGGGCGTAGCGGCGGACGGAGCATACCTGGGAGGATGTTTGGCGTCGCAGTTCCCCTGCGCCCAGCTTCTGCTGCTGAGACTGAGAGCTCTGCACAGAGCCTGAGCCGAGCATGCCTATTGGTAGGCAGAGACGCGCCGGTTGCTGGCTGCCTGGACTGGGCTCTCCTCACTACACAGCTGAGGTGGGGTGGGCTCCTCACATGCAGGGGATGTCAGAATGGTTTCTTCCAAACTGTTTCCCTTAACTTTACCTTTTTTCTCTTTTTTTTTCATAGCAACAGTCACATTTTTTTTCTCTCCCCCTCCTCACTCAGCCTCACCTTATGACTTGAATGATAATCGCCTCCATCACACATATACTTTAGACCTTTTTTTTGCTCGTTTTTCTTTTTCTTCACCCCCTTGATAGATTTTTATTTATTTATTTTTTTTTGCACATAAAAGATATGTTCATGACGAACAGCAGCATGCACCCAACTCCATCCTGCAAGGTTTAGTTGTGCAGAGCAGCAGTAGCAGCAGCAGCGAGCTGCGCCGCGCCGCGCCCTTTGGTGATGTTGATGACTCGTCACTGTGTGTGTCCCCCACCTCCCGTCCAATTCCAGGACTGCTTGGCTAATTAAAAGTGCTGGGCTCAGGTCCTTCCTGTGCCAGCACTGCAAGGGGTCCCTCGTTTGGGGGGATGATGGGACAAGGAGTGCATCCCGCAGCCAACTACGGATAAGGGAGAGTTCTCGGTTGTGTCCTTCTTAGAAGTGCTTTTTATTTATTTATTTTATTGTTATACATACAGCTGCAAAAAGACAAAAAAAAGACAAGCACAAAGACCCAATAGAGCAGGACAAAACTCAAAAAACGTGGACAGCATGTGAACAAGCGTCCGTATACAGCATGGACTCATAAACCAAGATGGGTATGGGTATTTTAGGGGGGGGGGGGGAAACACTGCACAAGTTAACAATCACTGACAGCTGCCAGAACCAGAACCACAAGGAGCCACCGAGGCCGGGGATGCAGGATGCGTGACTTTTGGGCTCAAGGATGGTCCTTAACCCATCAGGAAGATCGTCGCCTGCTCCTTTGTGCAAAGAAGAACAGGGTGAGTGTTTTTCAACAGAGGTGGGTAGAGTAGCCAGAAATTGTACTCAAGAGTAGCACAGCTTTAACATATTTTTAACTCAAGTAAAAGTCAAAGGTAGCCAACCAAAAAAATTACTCAAGTAATAGTAAAAAAGTATTCTGCAAGAGGTCTACTCAAGTACTGAGCCAACTGATGTTTTAATATTTTAAAATTATGTAATCAGACAGACAAAAATATAAGGTTATGGGCAAATTCTGGCATTTTAAGACATAAATGGAAAAATATACAAAGAATAACATAACTGCAAAATAACAAATTCAGAAAGACAAAACATTTTTTTGCATGTTCTAAAGTATGTTAGAACAGTGCAAAGTCCTTCCAGTGACAATATCTACTGTTTACTGTACGTTCATTTGACCTTCAAATGGCCCAATGAGCTCAGCAGATAGAAAATAACATTAAAACAACAAAGCTTGTGTACAAATAAGAAGTCTCACTTTAACATAAACTCTTGGTTTTTGTCTCTCTGGTGCATTTTTGTTAATATAAGTCTGTTCTTTATTCGTGAAGTTACTCACAGCAGGTAAATGGGCGTTCAGTTTCTCAAGATAAGATAGTAGAGAGGCCCAAGTTTTGTAAAAAATTTTTGGGTCGAACCTCTAACACAAAATTTTGTCCTCTCTAACTTAAGGAACAGAGGAACAGATCTTTCAACCAAAGAGAAGCCTCGGGTGGATGTTCTGATTTCCACGCTAGTAGTATTCTTCTAGAGAGTTGAAGAAGCCAGTACGTTTTTAAAATCACGTGTTAGTGGTATGCCCTCCCCTGGGATTCCAAATATTGCCAATTCAGCGCTAGGTTGGACACCAATTACAAAAGCTTCAGAAAGGGTCTGAAAAATGCTGTTACAGGACCGAAACAAGAAGTGCTTTTTTATTTTTTGTTTTTGAAAACGTGCAGTGTTCTGTTCAAGTTAACGTTTCTGTTCTACGTTTATGTTAATTAGATATCCGTCTATTTGTTACATTGCTTCCTGTTTAGCTACTTATGTTTTGTTATGTTAGTAGTCCTTATTTTATTCTTGCCTTTCTGTAGCTTACTTCTGTATTGTTATTTTTACAATTAGTCTATTCTGGTTATTTTAGATTTAGTTGTCTTTTGGCCTCTTTTATTTCCTCAGTCCTGTTTCTTCTGAGTTTAGTTTGATTCTTCCTCATATCTTGTCGGCTCTCTATTCCCTGTAGCTTCTGTTTATTCCTTGCACCTGTCAGTTTATTTCCCCTCCTTTCCTTCAGCCTGATTGCGTCCCTCGGTTCACCTGGGTCTAATTACCACCCTATTGGTTCCTTCCGCCTCTTCCCCTTTAAATTCAGCTCCCTCTATCAGCCTCATTGTCAGGTCGTCCGTCTTCATCCCGTGTAACTACGCTGTTCTGGCCGGTTCCCTGTTGTGTTCCTGGTTTCCTGTGTTTACTAAAGACTCCAAAATGCGGATCCTGAGCTCTTGTCTGCGCTTTAGCGCTTGTCATCTAGGTTTAGATGAAGTAAAACTGCCTAGTCTCAAAATTGTCTAAACTTTAAATTTAAAAAAAGTCTCCAACTAATGTAAAATGGCAAAAAAAACTTTTATCTGCTACTTTCATCCTATTTTTCAGTTGTGACTTTGCAGTGATGGCTGGAAATTTACCTTCATCTAATCTTTTTTTTTCTTTGCAAGTTAGTCAATCTTGGCTAAAACAGGTCTACCATCAGACTTATTTGTGTCTTCTGGCTCCAGCCTACCCTGCAGAACCAGAACCAGAACCAGACATGGAGAAGCAGCATTTAGTTCCTATGCTCCACTTATCTGGAACAAACTTCCAGAAAACTGTAAAAGTGCTGATTAAAAGTTCCTTTAAATCAAAAACACCTTTGTTTAGGATTGCCTTCGACTGTTCTAGTTAAACTGTTTTACTGAAACATCACTAGTTCAACTTTGTAGTCCAACTGTTTTTAATGTTTGCTTTTAGTTTCTATTTTTCCATGTTCTATTTTTTTCCTACATTTTATTCCTGCTTGCTTTTATTCTGTTTTATTTTACTATATTTTAATCATATAAAGCACTTTGCATTGTCTCTGTACTGAAATGTGCTTTATAAATAAATTTGCCTTGCCTTGCCTTGCCTTGCCCTCTGTCTGAAAATGATTTGGAAATTTCACGACGGACTGTTTTAATGTTTTGAGGGGTTTTTTCTGCTTGAGCTTTTTCAGGTTTTCCATAACCTCGTTGCAAGGATTGGCTGGAACACACAACATGTCTTTACATATTAACAGCACCGCTTTAAAAACAGCATTAAAGGAACACGTTTTAATCAGCATATAATATCAAGTCCATTTAACTTCTTGAGTATTGCTCTGGTCAGGTCAGTAGAGGGGATTGTTAGTCCCCTCTATTGAAGGAGGTGCACTGAAGGAGGAACAAGACAACCACAAAATCAGGAATGGTTTTGCAGGTGGAGGCCACAGACACTTTCCCCTCCTCATGGTTTCATGTTTTTTTTTTGTTTTTTTTTTTACTGCTATTCAGTAGTTTTGCATTTGACCAGGGTCAGTGTCACTGTTGGTTGCATGAGGCGATACCTGGACCTCCACCAGGATGCCACATCAACACCTACCATTGCCAAATGGTTTGCTTTGTTTCCCAGCGCAGTCTAAAGAGCTTGGGGGAGATTCCAGGAGACAGGCAGTTACTCTAAGACAGGGGTGTCAAACATACGGCCCGCCGAAGAATTTACTTCGGCCCTGTGGCTAAATGCACTCATCATTATTAAAAAAAATTAAAAAAACATTATTCCCCCCTCAAATCTGATGAGCAAAAAGAGCTCATCAGATTTGACTTTCACAAGTGGAGCAGTGCTGCTTTTGCCATAGTGCTCTGCTTGATTTATGAATGTGAATAGTTTTATTATGATTCATGCGGGGAATATCTCAAATGATATGGACAATACAATGGGAAAGTAGGAGAGGAAAGGAAGAACAATAAGAAAAAAGAAAAGGTGAAAGAAAGAGGAGATAAAAGGAAGAGAATGATAAAACAATTATTGAAAAAAACATGTACTTCGTTTAATTGAAAATATGCAGTTCCTATGTGCTGTGTTTCAATTAGCAGATTAAGCTTCAGGTGTGGAAAAATTTAAACCATTTCTTTATTTTTATCTGTTTGATGCATTTTGTCATGTAGGACAGTGTTTTTAAGTGTTTTTTCATAAAAATTAAGTGTTTTTTCATAAAAAATGTGAATAAATGTTTTTCAACATTGTATATGTATATGTTGTGCATGATGCACATGTAAATGTTTAACTGAGTAAAAGTATTGTTGAAATTGCACATACTTTTCTTAAAAACGCTGAGGTTATTCATAATATATTGTGTAAAAGTGAAATTAATTTAATATAAAAATCAACAACAAGTCCACTTTTATTAGTTCTATTTAATCTTGCAATGAGTTAACTCATGTGGCCCTCCTGAGATCAGATTAAGCTGAATGCAGCCCCTCAACCAAAATGAGTTTGACACCCCTGCTCTAGGACAAGTATTTCCAAAATGGGGGAGGGGATACAGCTCTTGGGGGTCGCAAGATGATTAGATAATTTCTATACTTTTTTGTAAGAGTTCTTATAAAAATACAACTTTGAGACCAGGTCTCTGGTTATTTTGGATGCCGCTGGCTGAAGAGTTTAGGAACCCCAGCTCCAGAAGAGCTGGGCAGGGCTGTTGGAGGTCCTTAACCCATCAGGAAGATCGTCGCCTGCTCCTTTGTGCAAAAAAGAACAGGATGAGTGTTTTTCAGCAGAGGTGGGTAGAGTAGCCAGAACTTGTGCTCAAGAGTAGCACAGCTTTAACATATTTTTAACTCAAGTAAACTCAAATAAAAGTCAAAAGTAGCCAGCCAAAATATTACTCAAGTAATAGTAAAAAAGTATTCTGCAAGAGGTCTACTCAAGTACTGAGTCAACTGATGTTTTAATATTTTTAAATTATGTAATCAGACAGACAGAAATATAAGGTTATGGGCAAATTCTGGCATTTTAAGACATAAATGGAAAAATATACAAAGAATAACATAACTGCAAAATAACAAATTCAGAAAGACAAAACACTTTTCTAGATCATTCAACATTAAATTTGAAAGCAATACCTACAGCGGTTAATATGTATAAAGTATGTTAGAACAGTGCAAAGTCCTTCCAAGGACAATATCTACTGTTTACAGTACATTTATTTGTCCTGCAAATGGCCCAATGAGCTCAGCAGATAGAAAATAACATTAAAACAACAAAGCTTGTGTACAAATAAGAAGTCTCACTTTAAACATAAACTCTTGGTTTTTGTCTCTCTGGTACTTTTTTGTTAATATAAGTCTGTTCTTTATTCATGAAGTTACTCACAGCAGGTAAATTGGTCTGAAACTTTACACAAGTAAGAGTAGCGATGCTTGAGTAAATGGTACAGTGCAGGAAAACTACCCCTAAAAGTACATTTTGTTCAAAAGATTGCTCAAGTAAATGTAAGTAGTTATTACCCACCTCTGGTTTTCAGTGCTCCCTTGATGTGTTTGAGAAGTGCATTAAAATGCATTTTAAAATCCTAATCCACTGTCTTTACAAAATCTGTGAAAACAGAGAAATTCGCTCTCTTCCTCAAGCTGGCAAGAACGACATCAACTGTCTCTGGTCCCAGTAATCAGCCTCCTCACCTTTTAAGACTCTTTGCTTCAGTCACTCCTTGTCAGATCCTGTGTTTTTCTTGCCTTTTTCCTGTTTCCATCCTTGTTTTCTTGTTGCTCCTCAGCGGTTTACTTCCTGTTGGTTTCTCCTTAATGTTTTATTCAATCGCTTTACAGAATTTCTTTTTGCACTCCGCTGCTTCAGCCAGCCTAGTTTTACCAGCTCCATTTCAACTCCCCGTACAAAGAAGTATGTGATTGACAATTGTTTTTTTGTCCTTTTTATGCATTATCCTTGCTTTTTAGTTCTTTAGGGTTTCATTATTTTAGTTTATTTGTGAATGAGTAGAAACTAATTACTATTAGATGTGACATTTTTCTTTGTAAGCCGTACCAAACTGCTGCCTTTTCCATGTTGATTCTCCCCTTCGTCTTTCAAGCTCAGTTGTTTAAAACTGAATGGAAAGATATCCTCAATGCTTCCGATGAAATTGGCTTCATTAATGGGTGATAAAAGTCAAATGTTGATGATAACCAGTGCACCTGGTTGGTTCATGGACAAAAATGTCTTCTAAAGCAGCGGCCCTCAAACTGGCGTCCCCGGACTTTGACACTTGAACGTTACTCAAAAAACTGGGGGAGGTATTTTACTTATTTATTAATTTACTTAGTACTTTACTGCAGCCTAAAAAGTACCGTGTCTTGCAAAGGTATTCATACCCTTCAACATTTTCTGGACAGATTTTTTTGCCCATGCACCTTTTTAATTGTCTTGATGACATCAAAAGCTGGATGACTTTAAATTTCCTGCAATTAAATTCTGACAAGACAGAAGTTATAATCTTTGGACCAGAGTCTTCAAAAAATAAACTTCTTAATCAATCATTAATCTGGATGGCATTAACCTGGCCTCTGGTAATAAAGTAAAAAATCTTGGTGTTATTTTTGACCAAGACATGTCATTTAAATCCCATATCAAACAGATTTCCAGAGTTTCCTTTTTTCACCTCCGGAATATCGCCAAAATTAGAAACATTCTGTCCAGGAGTGATGCTGAAAAACTAGTCCATGCATTTGTTACTTCAAGGCTGGACTATTGTAATTCTTTACTATCAGGAGGTCCACAAAATGCAGCTCAAAGTGTTCAGCTGATTCAAAATGCTGCAGCAAGAGTTTTGATGAAAATCAACAAGAGGGATCATGTTTCTCCAATTTTAGCTTCCCTTCACTGGCTTCCTGTTAAATCAAGAATTTATAATTCTCCTTCTAACGTATAAAGCCCTTAATAATCAAGCTCCATCATATATCAGAGCTCTGATTACCCCGTATGTTCCTAACAGAGCACTTCGCTCTCAGACTGCAGGTCTGCTGGTGGTTCCTAGAGTCTCTAAAAGTAGAATGGGAGGCAGATCCTTTAGCTATCAGGCTCCTCTCCTGTGGAACCAACTCCCAGTTTTGGTCCGTGAGGCAGACACCCTGTCTACTTTTAAGACTAATCTTAAAACTTTCCTTTTTGACAAAGCTTCTAGTTAGAGTGGCTCATGTTACCCTGAGCTATCTCTGTAGTTATGCTGCTATAAGCTTAGGCTGCTGGAGGACATCAGGGCCTATTTTTCTCACTCTACTGTTTTCTACTGTTCTCCAATTTGCATTGCTTGTCATCATTTCAGCTTTTAACTTTTTGTTCTCTTTTCTTTCCTGTCACTTCATGCATGCTCAGTATGAGGGATTGTTGCAAAGCCATGGACAATGCAGACGTGTGGCTCTACGCTTCTTCAGGAGGAGTGAATGCTACTTGTCAAGAGTTGATGCAACCAACTGGGTTCCCAGAGAGGAAATTTTTGACCAATCTGTATAATATGATTGAATTTGACTTTGAGATTACATGTTTCATGAATTGGCGCTATATAAATAGAATTGAATTGAATGAGTTTTATTGTTACAAATCTAAAAAATGGGGCATGTATTAATATTCATCTCATTTTAGGACATCCATAGGAAGTCTTTTTTTCCCCCATTTACCACAAGGCGTGCTGGAGACTCAGTAAACTTGTGGAAGAAAGGGCTCTGGGTATAAATGTTTGTTCTCAATGCAAAAATCTCTGTGGCACAAAAATGTGATCAACCCTGAGCGCTCAAGCCTCCATGTGAAATATGGAGGTAGCAGTATTATGCTGAAAGGATGCTTTTCTATAGCAGGGACAGAGAAACTGGTTATAGATGGATGAAGCTGGGAGCAGCAGTGGCACAGGTGTAGAGACCTCTACTCATGTTCAGAGGCCTCAGTCATTGAAGCGTCGTCCCCGGTTCGAATCCTGCGACTGTTGCCGGATGTCTTCCCCTATCCCTCAGCCCCATTTCCTGTCAACTCGCTGTCGATTAAAGGTGCATTTACTTCCATCTATGTAACACAAAAAGCTTGATGGAGATAAATACAGGGTAGTCTTAGAAGAACTGAATAGAGATTAACCTTCCCCCAGCACAACCTCAAACACAAAGCCAGAGATACAATGATACGCTTTAGATCCAAGGAAATTATACAATGGCCTAGTTAAAGCCCACAACTAAATTTAATCTAGAGTCTACGGTATCATGAGAAAAATCCCCGTCCAATCTGACTGAGTTTGAGCTATTTTGTGAAGTAGAATGGGCAAAAGTTTCAGTGTCTAGATGGGAAACGCAGGTAGAGGAATACCCTAAAAGGACCTGGAGCTACAGCGGTTCTTAATACTAATGGACACAACGATTTTTGAAGTTCTGTTTGTGAATAATGAAAATTTTTCCATTTTATAGTTTGGCACCACATTGTGTTATAAAATTCCATTAAAATACCAGGAACATTTGGGGTTGTAGTGCAACAAAATGTGAAAAAGGTTGAGGGCTTATAAATACTTTTTACAAAGCTCTGTAAAAAATAACGCTAACATTATGTTCCTGGAGTTGTTAGATTCTAAGGTTCCTGCATGTGGGAGTCTCATTAGTTTTTTTTTATCCTGACTTTTTCTCCATGAATGATAAAGAGTAAAACACATCAATAAAAGCCGTCTAAAAGGACACGTTTTTTTTTTTTAATAAAATCATCTTCATATTCAGTGCAGTTTGTTACATGTCGAAGTTTCTGCTCCTTTGACATCCCTGTGAGGCTGACATTTCCCAAATCACAAACAAAGTTTGTTTGTTTTTTCCATTTGGGATTAATAAAGAGTTTTTTCACTGAACACTTCTGTTAAACCTCATGTGACATAAAGACAACGTTATTTAGGCCGATACAACAGAGGAAAATGTTATTTTCTTTTGCACAATCCTTTGCAATACAAATACTTATTACTGCAGTTTTAAAACACCAGAAACGTTGGTAATGCCCGCTTACCAATTCTCTGCCATTTGTGGTGTAAAACTGCATCAATGGACTGATGCAAACATGTTATTTAAATGGTCTCTTTTAGAGACTGCTGTGTTCTGCACTTGATGGTTTCTTTCCTTTATCAGCTCTGCGCTACTTCATCAGGAAACTGGGCACCTTTCCCTTTAACTCGTCGTTGCTTTTAAAGTATTCTTAAAGGGACAGTGTGTAACTAATTTGTAACTAATGTGTGTTATGATATATTTTTCTGGGATGAACCCGGACACAGCACGCACACACAGAGTCAGTTCTTATGAGTGAGTTTTATTGAATAGTTTGGAAGATGGAGGATGAGACCAGAGTCTTTTCAACGGACGGAGGTGAAGGGTGTAGAAGCTGGCTGGCAGGTGGAGTGTGGAGAGACTGACCGGGAGGAACTCTGGAGCCGAGCACTGGAGAGCAGGACATCTGAGCCGAGCAGAGGCGAGCAGAGCATCGGAGCCGAACCGTGGCGAGCAGAACCTCAGAGCCGAGCAGATCATCAGAGTCGAGCAGATCATCAGAGTCGAGCAGAGGCGAGCAGAGCATCTGAGCCGAGCAGAGCATCAGAGCCGAGCAGAGGCGAGCAGAACGTCAGAGCCGAGCAGATCATCAGAGTCGAGCAGATCATCAGAGTCGAGCAGAGGCGAGCAGAGCATCTGAGCCGAGCAGAGCATCAGAGCCGGGCAGAGGCGAGCAGAACGTCAGAGCCGAGCAGATCATCAGAGTCGAGCAGAGGCGAGCAGAGCATCTGAGCCGAGCAGAGCATCAGAGCCGAGCAGAGGTGAGCAGAACGTCAGAGCCGAGCAGATCATCACAGGATGTCCGAGCCGAAGTGGAGGGCTGAACGTCCGAGCCGAGCGGTGGAGGTCTGAACGTCTGAGCCGAACGGTGGAGGTCTGAACGTCTGGGCTGAATACTGGAGGAAACAAAACTGTCGAAAAGTCTATGGGCTGACTGAAACAAGACCAGGTGAACGGAGTCTTCAGGCTGACGGGTACAAACGGAGCTGACAAGAAAAACTGGCAGGGACTGAGCGGGAGTGAACGCTATGGACCGGCGACGGGAACAGAAAGAGGTGAGTCTGATAAAGCGGTGGGAACAGGTGGAAGCAGTTGTGGGTTAATTGCAGCCTGCCAGGTGAAACTGATCAGGCTGCGCAGGAACAAGAGAGAGGGAGAGAGGCTCAGCATGCAGCCAATAAGCTGCATCCTGACAATGTGGCCTTTTAATTAACAAAAGTCAAGTATTGCTTTTATAAATACATATTGTGGCAAAGTCTAATAACATCACATTAAAGATGAACGCGTTCTCATAACTTAGCGTTAGTAGCTTATAAATACTTAATTGCCCATCCACCCACTTGGAGGCGCCATGTTGCGTCGCTATTTCTGATTTCAGTAGCCGAAAGGAGACAAACTTGTCAGTCTTACGTGTTTTCCCGATTTACCTTATATGTGATGACGGGCTGTTTGTAGAGGAGTAAAAAAAAAAACAAGCAAAGACGACTGTAGATCATGCTATGTGCCTTTTTCTGTTCAAATGGAGGACCATCCATACGCTTTACCCTGCGCGAGGGAAGAGAAAGTAACCAAGAAAAGAAAAAGATAGTGAGCGGTATCAGCTTGCTCACTTTCTGTAGTGCAGCAGCAAGCCCGGGTATCTTTACTCGTGTTTTACTGCTTATATTAGACTCCAAATAGGCGACTGCACGTTCAGAAGCCAGTCCAAAAAACTGCAACTTTAGAAAAAAACAAATAAGCGGACTTGGCAACAGTGCCAAAAACCATTTCACACGATGACCGTAGCAATAAGCTATTAGCAATAGCTAATACAAGGAGGACATGTTTACATTGTCACACTTAGTCCGTAGAAGTTATTACGCGCTTAAAGGTGGGATAGTTTGAGATTAATTTAGTGCACCCCTAGATGGTTCCTCATTGTGAAAATCTTACACACTGCAAATAGCTTACACATTACACAATGCAAATGTCTGATAGCGGGAGGTCTGGGAAATTACGTGTAGGGATGCAGTGCCCTGCAAAAGTATCTTGGGGTGATTGTTGTGGTACCATGTGTTTCCATTTGAAGAGGATTGATCTGAACATTAAAGATTTGGATATCCCTGACTTGTTTGGAGAGCTCCTTGGTCTTCATGGTTTAATGTGTCTTGCTTAGTGATGCCGTGGCCTCTGGGCCCTTTTAGAAAAGGTCTGTTTATACTGTCAGATCATGTGAGACTTGCACATAGGTGGTGCTACTTTCAATAGTTATGAGGCATTTAAAGGGCACTGTTGCCAAGTTTGCTTATTATAAGCGACTTTGGCTTGTTTTTTTCTAAAGTCGCTGGTAAATTATGTGATTCACAGGTTGCATTGTTTTTTTTGGGGGTGGGGCTTGTTGCTGAGCGTGACGTTGTTTTTAGGCTCTAAAATAAACGACTGTAAACACGAGTTATAAACAGACCGCTCACGTTGGCGCACTACAGACAGCGTGAACTGGCTGAAATATCAATCAACACACTCCTACCTATAGATATTATACATGTAGACGCCTCATTATGTGCTGAAGCGCATTCTGCATCGCCGCCATATTGGATGGGTCTCTCCTATTCAAAGCTGACACAGGAGCCGACGGGAGTAAACACAGAGGGAGCAACTCTGCCTGTATTTTCTGCAGCTTACAGCTGCAATAACCAGTTACAGCTACTAAAACTAGATCACGTGGTGCAGATCACAATTTTGAGCTGAGATTTGTTCTGAGGATGATTTTTAGTTTCTGAGAACATTGCATAAACTAAAACCATGAACCATAATGTCATGCTTATTCATTTGTTGTCTCTCTTTTTGACAAACGGAGTGCCATAAGCTCCAGACCAAGTGTCAAGCAAAGTGTAAGACACTGGAATGACCTGGAAATTTTAAAAAACACTTTTCCAGGCCTTTAGAAAAACGGTGTATGCACATGCATATACACAGCACGCAAAATAAATATGGAGAAATTATTGTTTTTGTGTACAGAATGTTTAGGATTGGATGTGTGTGTGAGAGAGAGTGAAAAAATTTAAATGAGCAATCAAACTTTTTTTTATTGAAATGTTAAATGTATTCATTTAAACATTAATATATAATAATAATGTCATCTTTATTGTCATTGAAACATGCATTACAATGAAATTTGTTCTCTGCTTTTAACCCATCCCCATTGGGGAGCAGTGGGCTCCCACTGTAGGGAGGGGTTGAGGGTCTTGCTCAGGGACCCAGAGTGCAGGCAGTTGGGATCAAACTTGCATCCTTCTCAGAGCGCAAGTGTGCTGCTCTAACCAGTAGGCCAACACTCCCCCAAAACTTTGCATTCCTTCTTGAAAACTACCAGGAGTGGGGGTCGAACCCACGAGGACATTTGTCCATTGGATCTTAAGTCCAACGCCTTAACCACTCGGCCATCCTGGTAAATGTAATACCATAAGTCAGCTTAAGAGCCTAAAGTTAAAGTATTTCATCATGAAAACGTATTTATTTACACATTTATTTAAATGGCATACCATTTCACACCAAATGGTGTGGCGCTTTCCCGGTACACATAAATTAATTCTTTCATGGTTGCCTGTTGTGCTTCTTTTTGGGCTTGTTTTCATCCGGTTGCTTGTATTTGCTTGTACTTTTATTTTTTTATTATTATTTTAGCTATATTTCTCATTTCACTTCACCAACATACACTATGTTGTGCAGTTCCATCATATAACCTAAGAAAAACAGTTAAATTACAGGTTGAAATGTAACAAAATGGGTGAAAAGCCATGGGGAAGTAATGCCTCAGGAAGGCCCTATATGTTTTGTCAGCACACTAATGTGGTAATTGTGGGATTTTGTCTCTCAAAGTCAATTGGATGCACTGATCTTGACTGTTGAGTCCTAATTTTACTTGTTTTGGGAGCAGAAAGTGAACATCTCATTTAAGACTGAAAAAGGTGTCGTTTAAATGGTTAAAATCTAGTTGCTGGGAGGCTTGAGATTTATTTATTCAAGAAATTATTGCAGATGAAAGTACAGGAATTTAATCGTGTTTGTGCTGTGAATTTTAAATGAATTTTGGCAACTGAAGAAGCCCATTTTCTTTCTTGAATTGAACAACTGTTCCCAGTAGCCACTTCTTGTTTGCCTTGCAGAGCCATCCCGGTTTAAGACTCAACCAGTTCACTTTTTTTGCTTACAAAGGAAATGTTTTATTACCAGGTACAGATATGTTTGGATTCATCTAGAAACATCCTGGCTCTGTACACCTATTACTGTGTCTTTGTTCACATTAAGGCTTTTTCTGACTTCGCCTGATATTTTTCTCCTGCAGTTTTATCGTTGGCGATAGAAGGAAAGCTCTAAAATAATCTTCCAGCGCTGCTATTTTCTGGTTAAAATATTTCTAATTAAACCTTAGATTGGCTTTACCAACATCAGTGTGGCCCTCTGGAAGCAAAATAACTACTATACCTGGTTTTCACTCATCCCGCTTTCGCACTGTTTGCTCTCTTTCATCATAATTTTTTTTTCCTGTGATCCAATAATATACTTTAGTAGGTTTTTAAACCCAGGCGTCCTCATCTCGTCTTTGGATTTGGTCTGACGAGCCAAACACCCTCCTCTCCAGTGAGAACTTGGAGGATTCAGGCGCTACCAATAGACACTTTTTGGACACTTTTCTGTCTGTGTTTGGATGGGTATCGCTTACAGACACTTTTGTTTTTTGTGTGCAGTTTTTCATCTTCTTCAAAGGTTGATTGGGTAACTTTAGTTGGTCTTGAGTGTCGTGCCAACCTTGTATCTGTACACTTTTTGCTTTTGAGAAAATCCAAAATTCAGCCCCCATGTCCACAGAGGTTTCTTTCTAATTCCAATCGTTTGCATCATTTAATGAGGAGCAGCATCTTCTAGTGTGAAACAGACACAGATCTCCATAGTGTGGAGGATCTTTTTTGCCAGTTTCCTTTCAGGATGCTGCTTAACTGAGAGTTTTTTTTTTTTACTTTTCTCTATTTCCAGGACTCCAGCCTTCACCAATATTACAATAGTATACAAACAATAATTTTTCTTCCATCAAGAAAAATGTATTTTTAAGCTTGCAACTTCCATTAAAACTACAGTATAATTACAGCTTGGAAACTGGACATGGGGTTCTGTTCTTGGTTTAAAAAAAAAAAATTGGTCTTTATTTTATTATTTGAATGGAAATGCAATCTTTGTTGTGGCATCATTTGACACAAAAATAATCTAACCTTAGTATTTTTGTTGAATTCTACAGAACTGTGCTTCCTTTTTTTTTTTTTTACTGAGCAAAAAGGATTTATATCACCGCTCTCCGTGGCCACCTTGGTAAATTTTCTACCCAGGGTGGAAGAAAAAACAAACAAAAACAAATCAGATTGCTTCAAGATTTGACTCTTAGTGTCAAAAGCATTTTTTTCTTCTTTTTCTTTTGGTTCTCCTCCTCATGAAGGTCACCGCTGCTCCTCATCCCCCTTCGTCGTCCGCCTGATCACACGCAAACATTAAACCGCAGCATCTTCTGAAGCTGCTCCACCACAAATAAACAAACATTTACGCGTTTAAGAAGCGCACTCTCTGCCTCCGTTGCCTAGGACACAGATGTGATGGAGAGAGAGAGGAGGGGGGCATCATGTTGCACGTCAGAGGCGCTGAGTTTTTGCGTCGTCTTTACCGCCCCCTTGTGGCCGCGGCAGAGAATTACGTCTTCTTTTATGGATTTCGACCGCCATTCTGCCTGGTAACCCGATATGCTGACTTTTCTGGATGCAGACAGCCAGCCATGAATTTCTAATGAGATGGCTCACTCTGCGAAGCCTCACGGGAGACAAAGATGAAAAGTTCAACATGAATAATCGCTTACCGGATCACAGTGGAAGTTCGCAACACCGCTGCTAAAGTTTTATCTTTGGATAAATTAGGTCCGGGCCACACCAAGTTCCATTTACCATTTCTAACTTTAAAGAATTAACATGCTTCCCTCCACTGTTTTCTCTATCACTTAGAACCTTTAAGTGTTTTATGGACTGCGCCGGTATCTAACAGCCCCCTGATAATGATCTGCATGGCTTTGATTAATCCACCTGACAACATAAAGGGGTGCGATTAGTGTTGACTCAGCTTTAGCAGCGTGTAGACTTTATGGGATATGTTCTGTTCATCATCCTTTAAATAAATCTCTGTTTTAAAGAGTAATAGTGAAATTAGTTATTCTGGTACTGGTAACTTACAGCCCCGATAAATAAAGAAAACGTAAAGTGCATTGTGGGTTCTACATATTTCTGAGGTGTCTTTCATTAAAGAGATTAAACTAAGTAAAAGCGTTATTTATTTTAAATAACCCCCCCGCAAAAGTGGGTACAAATAATGAATGGAAGGAATAAATTTGTATTAATCATGTCAATATTGTCCTCAAAAGAATTGCATTTTCTTGCACAGCTAACGTCACGTTAAAATATTATTTTACATGCCCAAAAGGCCTGTAAGAGAAAGTGTAGGAACTATATTTAAATGTTATTATTAATTCATTGAAGCAGCTCTGCTTAAGCAGCAGGTGGAGTCAATTTTGGATGTTGCTTTTGAAACGATTTATTTTTTATTTTTTCCAGGGGGTGTTTATTCCTTATGATAGTTTCACGTTTTCTTTCTATAACAAGCAGATGACAGACAGATCTCCATCAGGTGAGGCGGCTGTGGCTCCAGTTAGCATTCCAAACGGCAAAAATTAAAATATAGAAAGCCATTTTAGACTTTAAGGATTTGCTTCTTTCAAGTGAGGCCAGTGGAATTACGTTTGTGCAGTTATTAGACAACGCGAATTTCAATTTCGCCGTAGTTAAGACAAAATCTATGAAAGCTTTTCTGGAATATAGTGTAGTTTATTCAGCCTAACCGTTGTGCTATTTTAAATATTAAAAACATCAAGTAAAAACAGCCACGTACATATATACACAGCAGCAGAAGCAGGATCGTGGGCAGAACTGAGCAGGGCATTGTTGTGCTTTTAGATTAGACATGGCTGCACGCAACAAAACCAAAGAGCTGCGTAAAGCAGCAATACCAAACACAGTCTATTATTCTGCAGGACTTCCGTCTATGTGTGGTGCAGCGGGGTAATCCGCTTCTTTGATACGGGGGTCCCAGGTTCAAATCCCAGTTGCATCTTTTCTGCCAAGTCTGTGTGTGTGACCTGTGAAGAAGGGAGCAGCCAGAAACTCTCATTCCTGCTCTCCAGGGCTTCCATGTTGCTTTTCCAGAACTTAAAAGGTGCCTTCTGTTATGGAACGTAACAAAATTTTACATTTCACTTTCCGGAGCTCATAGGGTGCTTTCAGGAAACCGCAGAATACTTTCCAGAAATGTGTTTGTTTGATTAAAGGCTACTTTAAACAACTTTTAAATTGATTTCCTGGAGTTCCTCTCAGGAACTGGGGTTACCTTTTCCTGGAATCTACAGATTACTTTCCAATAATTTATGGGTAAATTGTCTGGATCATCCAGGTTACCTTTCTGGAACGTATAAATTACTTTTAGGGGATTTTTTTTTATTTTTTTTTAGGTTGCAGAATACTTTCCAGAAATGTGTTTGTTTGATTAAAGGCTACTTTAAACTACTTTTAAATTGATTTCCTGGAGTTCCTCTCAGGAACTGGGGTTACCTTTTCCTGGAATCTACAGATTACTTTCCAATAATTTATGGGTAAATTGTCTGGATCATCCAGGTTACCTTTCTGGAACGTATAAATTACTTTTAGGGGATTTTTTTTTATTTTTTTTTAGGTTGCAGAATACTTTCCAGAAATGTGTTTGTTTGATTAAAGGCTACTTTAAACTACTTTTAAATTGATTTCCTGGAGTTCCTCTCAGGAACTGGGGTTACCTTTTCCTGGAATCTACAGATTACTTTCCAATAATTTATGGGTAAATTGTCTGGATCATCCAGGTTACCTTTCTGGAACGTATAAATTACTTTTAGGGGATTTTTTTTTATTTTTTTAGGTTGCTTATTCTGGGCGTTTCCTGTCCCTCAAAGATTACTTTCTGGATTTTTCTGGTTACTTTCACGTTTTGACACAATGCTTCCCTGAAGTTTAGAAGTTACTGTCTGAAACACAAAGGTTGCATCAGCAAACTTATAGGTTTCTCTTCTGTGGCATAAAAGTTAGCTCCCTGGATCACAGTTTCTACGATTCATGGGTCGGTTTTCTAAAACATTCAGATGAATTTCTCAGGAACTCTTTTTTTATAAGCTTTGCTTCAGCCTATTCCTTTTTTGGTAAATAGTGGGTTTGTTAATTTGTTGTTTCCTGTGTTTAATGTGGACAATTTACCAAAATAAAGTGATTGATTGATTGATTGATTGATTGATTGATTGATTGATTGATTGATTGATTGATTGATTGATTGATTGATTGATTGATTGATTGATTGATTGATTGATTGATTTTTGTGCCTGGCAGGTTAACTTTTCATTTAAAACCAATAAAGTTCCAGCGAGTGAACGAAAGTAACCTGCAGTTTCAGGAAAGCAACCTGGAAGTTCTGGAAAAGTACGGACTGTATCATGTGTTGCTACCAAAGCGATAACCTTGTGAAACTGCTGCCGTATATAGCAGATGCTTGGGTGTTCACCTTCTCTAAAAGGCTCAGATACTCTGCTCCCCATAATGCGTCGAGTAGAGACGGCGATGTCAATAAACTTCTATAGGTTTTGTTAAATAATCCCACCCGTTTTGGTTTATATCAGGGCAGAAGATACATCATTAATGTTTACCTATATATCTTTGTTCAATAAGTGTTCCAAGACAACTCACTAGCACCAAAATGAAAGTTTCTAACCAAATAAAAGAGAAAAGTGTAATTAGCTGTAAGGTTTCAACCCTAACTGATGCGCAGTAAATTTTTGTTTGTGTTTATCTAGATCTGTCCAGCTGACAACAAAGCATCTATGCACTGTACCTATTTTAAACGGTAACACTTAATATACTTAACGTTTCATGTCAAACCACCGTCTGTCTGCAAAAACAAACAAAAAAAAAAAGACTAATCACTGTCAGTGCAACATTCTTTCTGTCCACAAGATAGACCGTGGTTAAACCCACCCGAAGCATAGTATTGTCGTTTTAAAGTAGATATAGGCAAGGGTGATTAGAGCAAAAAACAACAAAATCAGATATGCACATGGAGTACACTTATAACAAATCAAAGACAAAATATTAAAAAATAAAGGTTGTTTTTGTTTTATAAGGTAACACAAGATTATGGCATTTACTGCGGGACATGTGGGTCTATTGAAACTACACGTCGGCCTTAAAAGAGTCTTTAACACGCAGCTAGGATGTGGTGGTGATATACTGGAGGTTCTTTGTAAACATTCTCTGTTCTAGGCCTCTGTTTCGGATTGATCGGTGGTGACGCTGCCGTTCAGCTCGCCCAAAGCGGATTGCTCCTGGATGTCCGTCATCTCCCCGACGGTGAACATCGGCTCCCCCGCCTTGCTGTTGGCCGAGCTGCCGTCCGACTGCTTGGTAGCTTGCTCGGCAAGCGTGGGCTCCTCATCCAGCCTGCTGGAGATGGACCAGTAGAGGTGAGCGTCCAGTCTGGCCGCGGCCAGAGCCAGCTCTCGCGCCGAGCAGGAGGGCGTGCCCACCTGGAGAGGGAAGGCGAATTAGTCAGATGCAAACTACGAACACGGGACAACCGGGCGGTACCTTTCAGTGACCGTTCAGAAAACGTCACAAAGACGTTGGCTTGGCTTTTGTATTCCGTTGGTTAACATTTGGTGGAATCGCTGAATAGAAACAATCGATCAAGACTTTTTATCCAGTTCTCCAGGTTCAGGTCTTGGCCCAGTTGTTTTTTAATAAAAAAAAAATGTTTTTGCTTAAATTACTCAGAAATTCTAGAGACTGGAATCGTTTAAAGAAGTTTGCTTTTTTTCTGGGCCCCCAACAAGTACTTTCTCTTCCCTTTGATTTTCATGTATTATCCCTTCAAGCTTTTTTGATGACATGCAATGCGTAGAATTTATTGTAAAAAATTGTATCTTAAAAAAAATTTAATTATTCTGTCACGTGTTGTGGAGGTAAAGGACCCAAAGGCATGCAGGAGGCTGGCAGGATCATGTAGAGAACGGATGCTTGTTGAAAGCTGAAAACAAGAACTTAAAAGTGTAAGGGATGAAAGAATAAGAACCACAAGAGCATGGAGCTGTAGAATAGGAAAATGCCTTAAATTGCACAGAACGAACACAAACGGGGACCAGGGAACGACTAGAGCAATCCCTGAACAGACCAAAATAACTGAGCATATTTACACATAACAGTGTATAATCTGCTCAAAACCCAGAACCAACGGAATAAACACAAAATACGAACTTAAGATGAATGGATCATGATGGGAAAAATTGAAACATTGTTCTGCTTTTTATTTTCCTATAGTAAATATAAGAACATTTCTAACATTGTATCCCAGACTTTTCAGGTAGGAACCCTGTAATCCATAACCTGGGAGGGAAAGTTCAAATATCTCCAAGACAAGATTCATAACTTCAAAGATAAAACAAAACTTATGACGAAAGACATTAACCTCTATTTGTAAGTTGCACAAGTAATAATAACCAGAACAATGAAAAAAACCTATTCAGGAATTTCATCATGAAGGAATAGTGTCTTAAAGCCTCAAAATCCTACATCTTCTTATATCTCTCTTTGCAGGTGAAGAAGCAGACTGAGGATGTTGTATCATTCTCTCCCTTGTGTGTCCTCTTTCTTTCACCTTTTTATCCTTTTTTTCCTCCTCTACCTTCTTGTTTTAGTGTCCATATAACATGAAATATTCCCCGCATAACTTATAATAAAGCTTCTTGCATATATAAATCAAGCGGAGCACTACGGCTTCACCTGTGAAAGTAAAATCTGTTGGGCTCTTTTTGGAATTAGGACAACAATTCTTATTGCCATATTGCCAGACAGGACACTATTTAGAAAAAATAAAAAATAAAAAGTGTCAAAATCCTAGACTGACCTAAGAAGATTTTTACTTGGAAGGACACCATGCATTTTCTCAGACTAAATAATCAAATAACATCATCATTTATTAGACAAATATAGGTATAGATGTCTCCCCAGAGCTGAGTACCTAATAGAGAGAGCCTGTTCAGTGGCCAGCAATGATGGTCTAGATCTAGAATAAAATGTGCTTTACACCAATCCACCTAGGAGATTTTCACACAGGAGGAAAGTCAATGCCAAGGAGATTTAATGACGCCCTGCTGGCACCAGGGCACTTTATCTACGCCAAGCTCCCTCCTTTTTAATAGCTTTGAGATGTAAGAGCCGATTTAGTTTCCTACATTTCCCAGCATGCCTTTCAGTCACCCCGTGAAAGCGTGAAAATTTAGCATTTTGTGTAGGTGGCCTCAGGAACAGAGCTGAGAGAGAGAGAGATTGGGGGGGGGGGGGGGGGGGGTGGGTTATTTTGCAGAAGCTTACATTTTGGCTATAAGTCTGCAGAAGTGAAACCTGCTTTTTATCAAATCGTTCGAAATGCAAGTGAACTCTTATGGGTGAGGCGCCAACACGTTCATTTATAAAGTTGTAGTCAATCAGGAGAGAACTCCTGTATTGTAGCTGTGAGGAAAAAGTACCTCAAACGTGTGATGAAAGGCTCCGTAGTCAATATCAAAGAAGCCCTCCGCCAGCAACATCATGGGGCTGAACCTGTGGCCCCACAGCACCTCCTCCCCCAGGTAGGAGCTCCGCGCCTGGCACGTCATCCCTGCACACATAAACAGACTCATGAGCTACTTCTGATGTTTTTTTTTTCCTGTTATTTTTGATTGCAGCCAAGCATTGGCAGCACCGGTCCATTTAATCACGTAAAAAAGGATCACACTCTCTTCGTATTCAACGGTTTTAAGTGTCAGGACATGGTGAAAATGATCTGGTCTATCTGATTTTACTTTGATTTTACCCGAAGTACACCGAAACACACCACAGATATTATTATTACTGCCTTATTCATCAAACACGTTGGAGTCATGCTGGAAAAGCTCTCTGTGTAAAAAAATAAGTACGCCTCATGACATCACAGATGACCTCACATTTGACTTTACAATACTTTGGTACACAGAGGATTTCATGGTTGGTAAAGCGACTCTGGCTGCAACAAAAAAAGAATAAATAGCCCAAATATTTACCCTTCCACCAGTGTGCTTGACAACTGGTTTGAGGCGTTTGCGCTGACATGCAGTGTTTGGTTTTCTCCAAACGTGCCACGGAGTGTTACAGCCCCAACACCTCTACTGTGATCTCATCTGACCAAAGTCCAAAGTTTCATGATTCTTGTGATTCCTTCAAATTCAACTTTCAGAAACCTAAATGCTGCCATGTTGTTTTCAGAAAGAGGAGGCTGCTTTTTTCTGGTAAAACTTCGAAGAAATCACACAAGTCATAAGCTTTAACATTTAACATGATGTTATGCCTTGCAGACTCGCAGATGGCCTGCATGACCTTGCAATGCTAAGGAAAAGCATGGGTCATTTTGCATGAATCTGTACTCCTGGATTAAATGTTTTCCACTTGTGAAAAGTGTTTTTCACTGTAAAATTACGGACTTCAGATTGTTTGACAGAAGGCTGTAAAACCCTCCCCATATTCTCATTGCTGATGTCTTTCCAACCCTAGCATTGTTTGAACACACGTGTACGTCAACAAACCACAATCCCTGCTGTCTTGGAGGCGCTCACATCGAATGGCAACAGTGGATTAACGGCACGTGGCTACTAGTTTTCTTCTGAAATTCCCCAAAAGGAGAAATGGTGTACATAGTTTTCCATAATTTTTGTTCAATAAACAATAACAGCATGGAGATTGTTTTGTACACTTGAGATTTAATTGTTTTTATTCTCTTATTCATGCCCTTATGTGTAAAATTGATCCAGTGGAGAAAGATGACTTGAAGTCAGATTTGTAAACAGGTTATGGAGGATCTTGGTAAGAAAAGTCTTTCCAGAGCAGCTTTGAACTGTCAGCTACATCTTCGTTACACAACCCTCTGACTAAAGGGATCAATACTTGGAGTAGGGCGAGCGGCAGCATTTACTTCACTGAGACAGACCCTGAATAGCCTTCATAAACCAAACTCCTGTCGAACTGACAGAACAACCGGCAAATGTATCATCCCCAGTGAATTTTACATAAAAATGCTTTAGGAAGAGAAAAGGGGGAATGGAAACATCTCATCCATACCCTAAAAAGTGCAGCAAAAATGTAAACAGGCTAAATTTGTGATGTGGAAAATACAAGGTCACAGCTCTTTACACCATCTGTTTGGTTTAGATCAGATGAACTAAATGTTGTATATAGACTGGTTTTAAACAATAAGTCCAAGTGAGAGAGAGAGAGTTTTATGTGTAATGTTAGTTCTTTGTATGCATCAACAAGGTTTTGTTTAGTAAGTATTGGTTATAGGTTTTATTTAAACTAGTTCCGGGAAACACCCCTTTGCCCTAAATTAGAAGCTTAAACTGGGATTTACACAGTGCTGTCCCATAAATGAAGAACAATGTCACTGTTTTGATTTGCTATAATGCACTCTGACAATTGTGGGAAGAAAACAAAGCTCTATTATACAAGTGCCCTATGTTGGTTAGAGCCATAACCAGCTGAATTAATCAGAAAAAGGAGTCCCAACTCCCCTGCTGTGTCACCCACTTGGTGGATTTACCATGTTGATCTTCATCAGTGTAGACAGAGCATCTGCATAGTGCAGCATGAGATTAGGTAATGTAATTACTAGCTCATTGCTGATATTTGAGAAGTTGTAATGTCATTTCTGTTACATTGGTGATATGTGCAGTAACACGTTGTATCACTCATTAGCAATGGTCATGCTTGGACATATCCAAATAAGTGTATGGTTGCCAGATTTAGCTGAGTTCACATTACTTATGCTACAGGGTCAGATGCATAGGAGGCTGGTGCTGGAGGGTTATTTACTGAAAGCCACCCATCTTTGTACACCATTGAAATACAAAGAAGATCAATTTCACTAATCTTTACATTCGAGATTACAGATACAAGTCAAACAACATGTCTCACCGGTGGCCTCAACCATTCCTTCCAGAATGACCACAATCTCGAAATCCTCCTTCTCCAGCTGGGCCTGCGACATGTCCCAGAAAGGCGAGCGGGAGTCGATTTCATGGGAAATAACCAGCGGGGAGACAAGGAAGAGGCGGTCATCGCCCGTCTCAAAGCCCACACTGATGTCTGTTTGGTCCAGAGGGATGAACTCACCTGGCGGAGACAAGAAAAGACACTTTCTAACATCTAGACAAGAGGCCACAAAATGACAGCTTATTCCACATGTTCTTTATTCTGCGGTTTATCATTATTGCAGTGAAGTTAGGGTTGGTTTGAAAGAGAAAATTGGCGCTCCGTGTCCTCTCACCCTCTTGAGTCTGCTTGGACTTGATTAATTTGGCCCTCATGTTGGCCCCCACGATGTGAGAACTCCGAAGGTCGCCCACCCTGAACATCAGGCATAGCTTGTCGTCTCTCAGAGAGATGACGGCGTGCTTGGAGAACACAAGCGTCTCGGCTCGTTTGTTAGGCTGTGAGATCTTCACAAACATACAGCCGACCTGGACAGAAGGGAGAGAGTAAGAAGCAAGCAAGGTCCGTGGTTACAACTCTAAACAGAGGGAAAGGGAGCAGAGGCTATTTGTGTCAGCTGGAAAGTAAGAGGATTGTTTAAAAATTAAAAGCAACCCTGGTTTTTCAGCATTTATAATTAACTCATCAGCTAAACAGTCCAGTGACGGTGATGCTGGCTGTGCAGCTGCAGCATTTCCATTGTAGCTGCTGAATACAGACTGAGCCGAGCTTTTCTCAATAGAGCTATTTCCAGCTTTCAGCATTTAAAGCAGTAGTGACACTTGAATTAACCTCAGACTGAAACATTTTTAATATGCACAGTGAAACGTCCCACGTTCTGAATATGGCTTTTTTCCAATTCACAGACATGCATAAACATGATTTAGCCGTGATGCTGGTGTGAACTCATTTCAATCAAATCAGTGCTTGCAGAATAAAAATGTTGGTACCATTTTACAATAAGGCTCCCATTATAAACGCTTAGAAACGGTTTGTAGATATGTTATTAATATTTCTGTAAACACAAAAAAGTAATAACTGTTTAATATGCATTAATAAAGGGTGAGAAAGAGACAAAACGGACTAGTTTCTTGCCAAATAGTGAACCCAATCTACTTTTGGCTAGAACGCTTCATGTAATCTATCCACGTAATATTCTGCTTTATGTCACGGTGTACACTTTACAATAAGGCTTCCTTTGATAGTTGGGGATGTTTATAATGCTGTGATAAAGAGGGTTATTACATCGTACAGAATTATGTTTACAAATGCTTATTGAGCTTACAAGGTCGTACTTTAGACTGAAATATTTATTAAAGCAACTCTAGAGGAAATATGTAGAATTTGAAACATTTTAGACAAATATCGATTTTGCTCACTATTTGGCAAGAAACTGGTCTATTGGTTGTCCCACATGCCTTCATTCTGATGGCTCATGTAACGGTAGTGCCCGTGCTCGTTCCTTTCTAGTTTTCGCTTGCTTAGCAGTTAGCTTAGCGGTTAGGTTAGCGGTTAGCTTAGCGGTTAGCCATTCATTGTAGCGCTGCTGCTCTCACCGTAGACTTTGAACATGACTGAGAGTCACAAGAAGTGAACCGGGTTCATGTTTGTGAGAAGAAGAGGAAGGCCTCAGAAGAAAGAAATAAGAGCAGAATGGATCTTTTTTTTCATTCGATCCCCCTGAAGAGCGGAGTTATTCAAAAAGGGACTTGGGGAAACTTCTGGAAAAATCGTAAACTTTAGCTTTAATTTATAATATAATATAAAAAATCTATAAAACACTTATAAAGCTCTATAAAGGGAGCCTTATTGTAAAGTGGTACCAAAATGTCCCTCTCTTCGTTCCTGGTTTTACAGGAATCTGTGAGATTTATTGCTATTATGCTCTTCTATGGGTAGGATAAAAAAAACTGGCTACAAATACTAAATTTGGAGCTGAAACCAGATGTCTAAATAAAGACTACTAAAAGACATACTTCTTTTCCTCCATGTATGATATTATATATACATGCATTTTAGTATTATACATGCACCATAGTATTTGGTTGTATTTGTTCTCCAGACAGTTTGTTGGCCCATTCTGTGAATCTGCTGTTCAAGGCACAGGTGTGTTAAAGCAGAGACATTTAAAACATGCAAGGCAGAGTGCATTGAGGCTGAAAAACGCAGGTTTAAGTAACACACGCCATATTCCGAGCCACTAGTATCCTCCTACCCATCCCATTCTGATGCTCGGTTTGAACTTTTCTCCTCGTCTTCGCCTTGTCTAGACGCCTGAAAGCACTGAGTAGTTGAACCAAATAAAGTGTTGCGTATAGTTGCTTCAGTTTCTGCCTCCGTTTGAGAAACAGATGATTTTTTTCTTATGTTGTGTTTCATAAAAAAAAAGTAGATATCAAAGAGGATTTGGATACTTTACAAAAACAAAAAAAGCAGCCACAATACTTATTATCTCTGTTGCTAAGCAACCGGTGCCACTTTTCTAATCTATTGAACACGGTTAAGCATTTCCACGTTGAAACTGTAATCCGCCAATGACCGTCTCCAAATGAATAATCAGTGCGAATGCTATGTCAATTATTGTTTTCCTGTTTTTCTGTATTATTATTATTCTGTAAGTTTTTCTGCGTCTAACTACTCCCGCATATTTCAACCGATTTCAACGATTTTCGTACCAAAACGTTCGTCTCGTTCTCGACATTACTGCTATATTATGGTACCTTTTATACTTTTTAAAGTATTTGTACTTTTTGTGCGATTTTTGCTCCCATTGAAATGAATGCAAATTCCTTCAAATTCTTCAAATTTTTCATATTCCTTCAAATTTTTTTTAAATTCTTCTTATTGTTCAAATTGTTCAAATTGTTCAAATTTTTGAAATACTTAAAATACTTAAAATTCTTCAAATCTTTCAAGTTCTTCGAATTCCTTCAAATTCTTCTGATACGACAGATACTACTCCTACTACTATTGATACTACTACTACTACTACTTATGATACTACTACTACTACTACTTATGATACTACTACTACTACTACTACTACTACTACTAGTATTACTACTACTTATGATACTACTACTACTACTAGTACTACTACTACTTATGATACTACTACTACTACTACTAGTACTACTACTACTTATGATACTACTACTACTACTACTACTACTACTACTACTACTACTACTAATGATACTACTGCTGCTACTACTACTGATACTACAACAACTACTACTTATACTACTACTATTACAACTACTACTACTACTACTAGTACTACTGATTCTTCAAATTCTTCAATGTTTTTCAGCTATTTTTTCTCTTCTGCATCTTCTCCTCAAATCATTCTGCAGATTAGCATTCTCACTCGCTGTTACGCAGGAACAGCTTTTTCTAGTTCCAGTTGTGTTACTCCTGTCACCCTGAGTGAGTTCAAGATAATCTTTGCAAGTCGTTAGATCAACGCACACTGCTGTAACATTAGTGACTTCATTAGTCGTGTGATACCTAAATAAATCACACGAGCGCATACCAGATCGCTGTGTGTCTCCCAGTCTGCTCACCATGAACGCGTTGACCATCGAGCCCAGGATGGCCTGCAGCAGCAGCAGCATGGTGCCCACTGGACACTGGTCGGTGATGACGCGGTATCCGTAGCCGATCGTGGTCTCCGTCTCGATGGAGAAGAGGAAGGCGGATATGAAGCCGTTGACGTTGTTCACGCACGGCGTCCACGCCTCATCCTCCAGATGGTCCAGATCCCCCCTTTTTGGGAGGGAAAGGAGGAGAACGTGTGAGAAGTGGCTGGGGGGGGGGAGGTGACAAAGCTGGCCGTCAAAAGAGACAGCGAGAAGGGTTTTTTTTATTATTTTTTTAGAGCGTATGTGCAGCGGTATAAACATGGCAACTCAGCTCTTCTTTTTACTGGACAGGATAAATCCTGCTCAGATTTATGCTCGGTCGTTAACCTGCCGTGTACGCCGTCATTTTTTTATTTTTTTTTCCCCTCCACACTCTGCAAAAATCTAATACCTTTTTCATCACGTCTTCCCGGTATATCACAGACATTATTCAACCCCCGGAGTGTGCAGAGCTGCCTTTCCAAACACCGCTACACGGGTTAATGTCACCCATTACCGCTGCTCCTGCAGGAGAGGCAGGGCTAATTAATGGAAGTGGTGCGAGGTGCTTTATAAAATCTTTGACTTTTATTGAACTGCGCCGGTGACCAACGAATGGCGGCGTCACAGAAAGTGCTCTGGCAACACTTAAGGGGTGGTCTGGAGCAGATGTAAAAGGTCATCGTTTTTTTTTTTTTTCCTAGCAGACCATGTTAGCTAATTAGCTCCTGCAGACACATCTGGGGAAGAGAAACCCTGTCATGATGAAATACACGGTAACATTAATATTCGCGTGATCATCTTTTTTTCTTTTTTTTTTTTTAGCTGGACCGGAAAGCGGAGATGTCGAAAATGCGATGCCCCCCTTTTGATGATCAAATTAACGGTTTGACGTTTTGGGAATATATGAACGCTAACCGTCTCGCTAAAAGCTCCCCGAAAAGATTGATGCCAGGGATTTAGCAGTCAGCAAAAATGTGATGCTGCGTGTAAAAGGCAGCTATATTATCTCTCATAACTGGAGCAAAGAAAACAGCTCACTGGAGAGGGAATTAATGCAGATTGCACCATCCATCTCTAAACCTCATACAGCAACACTTTTTGTTGAAAGGAGGTTAGTTTATGGGACTGAGATAATTCGGTTATTTTTCCCTACGTATATAAAACCTATTCATACTTTGACTTTCTCGTAGTTTTTGACGCCAACCCAGAACTTATTGCAAAACAACAATGAAGTTAATTGAAGTGATGAAAGATTAAGGAAACACTGACCTAAAATGGTGATTTGAATGTTATTTGATGTCCAGTGCAGCGATTATAGGTTAAGGATTTACAAATAATTCATATTATTTTACTTTAATGTATTTAGGACTCCTTACAGTGCAAAAACAAATATACAAATAAGTAAAATGTTATTAAAAATGTGTGTTTTTGTCCTAGATTTGAGCAGTTAAATAAGATCATCTGCCAATGGAATGAGTATTTTGACCCCTAAAATAAAATAATTAGACATCCTACACTTGAAATAAAATGATGGAGATGAATCGTTCCTATTTTAGGTCAAATAAATCCTATTCCATTAGCAGATCCTCTCATTTACCTGCTCAAATCTAGGACAAAACACACATTTTTAATAACATATTACTTATTTTTATATCTGTTTTTGCATTGTAAGGAGTCCTAAATACATTAAAGTAAAATAATATAAATTATTTGTAAATCCTTAACCTATAATCGCTGCATTGGACATCAAAGACCATTCAAATCACCATTTTAGGTCAGTATTTCCTTAATCTTTCATCTTTCATCAAATACACTAATGTTAAATTTTTTTTTTAACTTATTTTAGTTTTTGCAGTGTATATCCAATGCTTTTGTGCAACTAAACAAAATGTTCTGTTTGAACCCCTTCGCGCCACATTAGGACCTTTCTATGACCGTTTATCTTCACGTGGCTGGATCTGGGCAGATTTGTAAAACTGGATTTCAGTGAGAAGATGATCTCAAAGCTGCTGCTAAATATGTCATCCTACCACGATGCTACTACGACAGGTACGCTGTCTGCACAACGATGTGTCCTCTACCAAATCTACCACATGCATTTAGGAGATTTCTGCACCTCCACCATCATTTAAAGCCTTGCTTTGGAGGAGGGATTAGCATTTTTATCCACCTAGCAGCAGCATTAGCGGATGGAGTTCATGGTACAGATAATATACCCGTATCTACATACCTGTGCATGTCTCAAAGTCTACATTCAGAAGGAATGCACCTTCTGCTCCTATTGTGGAAACATTTTATCAACTATACGGGTCGCTGCATGTGCTTTTCGCCCTCATCCGTCCTCATCGGTAAATCCAGTGCCAGCGCTTTCCTTTGACGGGTCAGTGTTGCTTTTAAACTGAACCCTGTGAAATTCAAAGCTCTCTTATGTCTCCCAGTAACCAGCACAGCCAAGGCGTTGTGCAATTTGGAGATGGGAGTGCTTACTTCCATTTAGTAGTCTTGTTCCACCAGAAAGCTCAAGTGTCCTGGAAAGTGTGTCATAATATTGACATTGTGGGGGGGCTTTAGTCCTCCTCTATTTCATTTTTTTTGTTGACCAGGTTTGAGGGTCATACGTAACAAATAAGCTACCAGGCTTCCCCAGACCACCTCCAGGACCCTGACCAGCTGCTACCATAATAAGCATCTCTGTGGAGGTTTTATGCATTCTATAAAAGGGAACACCCTCTCCATCATTGTCAACACTAGGAAGTGCACCGATGTCCTGATGTCACATCCTGGTTGAGTTTTAACATTTATTGTGGTCTTGGAAGGGGTTAAAGGACATTGGTTGCTATCTTCTTAAATCTTCACCTGATTTAGATTTGAATATCTGGAAATAAGATGTATTTTTTAAACCAATAAGAATTATTTTCTTTCTTTTTTTAAGGTCAAGGCTATAAGATTTTTGGTGAACAAATCACTAAAACTGGCTCTGATGTTCCATTTGTTTCAGACGTGACCGTGCATGGCACAGAAAAACTAGCTACGTTGTCTCTGCATTAGAGGGTCGGACTTCCTGTGCTCTTTTTGCAGCTATTTAGGGCAATAAGAGTGAAATATAAATACTTTTTCAACATTTCAAACCACAGAACACACTGGGCTATCCAGAGTACTTTAATGAGTGATTTATCAATTTTTTTATGAGATGGATCCTACTAAAACATCTAGGTTCTTAAAAAGGGCTAGGGTTGCACTTTATATTACAATGTTCATGTAAAAAAACATTTAGGGTTTAGTGATGAGACTGGCTTATTTTAGGACTGACAATCATGAACAATATTTATGTGACGTTTATTACACACAATGAGCCCTGGGTGTTTATCCTTCACTCTGCATAAAAGCCGCTCTAAATAATAATAATAATAATAATAATAATAATAATAATAATAATAATAATAATAATACATTTGATTTAAAAGGCGCCTTTCTGGACACTCAAGGTCATCATACAAAAAATATAAAAAGACAATGTTAAGTGTAGTCTCAATGCGTCTCCCCTGGATACTACTGTTTCGATTTAACCTGATAACCATTAATTACATCCATCAGCAGAATGGATTGCAGGTTATAAATTGCTTATGGCGTCTAGTCAAGTAGCCTAAAATGTAAAAAGCCTTTCATTAAATCTATAACTGGGACGGTTCAACCTGAATTCCTATCGTCGGCTGACAAGCCTCACCTGCAGTAGGCTATGAGGTACCAGATGGCGCCAAAGAAGAGCCACGTGACGGCATAGGCCATGACGAAGACGAAGAGCGAGCAGCGCCAGTTGAGGTCCACCAGCGTGGTGAAGATGTCGGTCAGGTAGCGGTACGTCTCGCGCATGTTGCCGTGCTGCACGTTGCAACGCCCGTTCTTCTCCACGTAGCGCTGCCGCTTACGCCGAGCCCGGGCTGGAGGAGGAGACGCAACACAAACGTTCATTCAGACAGTGTTAACCTGCAGAACTGGGCCGTTACACTGGTGCAAAGGGTTTTTATGTTGTTGCATTTTCTTCAAAGATTTAAGATCTTTGCCACTGTCACTGCCCAAATGTCCCCCTTTTATAGGACAGTTAAAGGAATTTCTTAATCTTATCCCATGAGCTTCAGACAGACACGTCCATAAAACTTTTAGAAATGGATGTTCGGAAGACAAGATGAGGCAGTTGAATGAAGAGGATAAATGAAAACAGGTGGCAAGAAAGAAGAAGGGACAAGAGAGATGAAAACCGACAGGCGAGGAGTGAAGAGCAGACGAAGTGGGACAGGACCACATCATCAGACACTCAGAGAAGAAAAGCTACAATAAAACATGATGATAACACACGAAACCATGATCAAAGTCTAAGTTAGACCTCTACTGCGTCAAATACTACAGATACACACACAGCTGCCTTTTACAGGAGGGCTGACAGAATTTAAAGTACAGAAGAAAGTCAAAATCTAGCAAAAAAATGCGCGTTTTTGATCCAAATGATATTCCGTGGACTCACATTAACAAGGAACAGGAATGTGGACGACACCAGCCAGCGGAAGCAAAGAGGAAAAGGCACCTTAAATGCAGCGTGTTTAAGAAACCCAGCTTTGTTTGCCGATATTTGCCGATATACATCGGATCCAAAGGGAGAGAGGAACCAATCTGTAAAATGTGACCCAATCTGTATAATATGATTGAACTTGACTTTGTAAAGTGCCTTGAGATGACATGTTTCATGAATTGGCGCTATATAAATAAAATTGATTTGAACTAAATTGAATTGAACGTTTCCAGAGGGAAAAATCACAAAAAAAAAAAAACTTGAGAACCAGTAGAATTGCTCAGACTGACCCACTTCTGGTTCTGATTCATAATACATCATTCTGGGAGCTTCTTAGAGCTTTAAAACCAGCCGTAACCAGCCGCTTCACGCATAGAGAGATGTGAACAGAGATAATTAGAATTTTTGGGAAGGAAATTACATCTGGAGGATAATATTTAGATGAAAAAGGGGCGTCTATACCCAATAAGTCATTATTTAGACCTTCAGACGCACGTGAGGAGGTTAGTGGATGTCTTTTTTTTTTATCAGACATCCATGAGAAAGGTTTGATTTATGGAACTGAGTCAGGAAACTGTAAAAATCTTTAATCATGCCCTAAGATTTTTATATTGAGCTCCAATCAGTGGGACTTCCCTGTGCTTGTTTTTTTTTTTTTTTTTTGAGTCCTTCAGCAACAGCTCCCCATGCTTTCTGAAAGTTTTACTTTGATGTGTTGCTGATTTCATTTACACATTTTCAACCTACTTCCTTCCACTTAACGTGACAATGAAGGCCCGCCTGATGCAACACGCTAAGATGCAACACGCTAAGATGCAACCCCGTGTCAGAACCGGCTTTATAAACAAGGATTTAATCGTCACAGACAACCTGGCAAAGCGAACATTTTAAATGGACCTTTAGGCACCAGGTTAACTGCTGCCTGCCCTGAAATACAATCATTTCTGTCCAGTTTGATGGATAAATTAAAAAGCCTTTTTTTGGCACCAACAACGACACGTAAGCTGAAAGCACGCTGAAAAAAGTGGGGTCTTCAGTCCAGTCTTTGCTGGGTGTTTTTTTTTCTCCTCCTATTTCTTGCATCTCGTCTGTTAAAGATAGTTCTTGTTTTGTTCTGCAACTTCTTCATTTTCTTCATTTTTTTTTTTTAACTGCTCAATATGCCGTCCTGCACTGCAAAAACGGATCTAAAAATAAGTAAAATGTTCTTAAAGTTAGAGTTTTAATTCTTGATTCGAGCCGGTAAATAAGATTATCTGCCAACGGAATTAGTATTTTGACCACTAAAGTAAGATAATTAGACATCCATCACTTAAAATAAGAAGATGGAGATTAACTGTTCGTATTTTAAGTGCAAAAATCTTATTCCATTGGCAAATTAAGGACAAATACACTAATTTTAATGAATATTTTACTTATTTTTAGTTCCGTTTTTGCAGTGTGGCTAGATAAAAAGAGTGAAAAAGCAGCCAGTGTCCAAATAGCCTTTTGCTGAAAGGCCTTCTTTCTGAAAACCTTGAGAGCAAGTGGTCACAAAGCTTTAAAATAAAGCCTGGCTCCTTGGAAGCACAGACTAAAGAAACCAGGAGCTGCTTCACAAAGAGCAGCGGAACATGAGATCTTGTATTTCAGTTCTTTAACTGCGAGCGTTCTTGGACTCTTTTTTTTTTTTTTTACTAAAGACTGGGGGCAAAAGATGCGCAGAAGTGTCTGAATCAACGAGGGGTGAAGAAGTGCCGTATGGCCCAAATTAGAGATTTGCTGCCGCTGCAACTAAGGCGGTGAGAGGAGGAGAGGAGGTGCAGTCAGTCGTAGAGAAGCGAGCGAGAGAGAAAGATAGAAGAAGAGTCAATAATGATGTATTGATGAGTTTGTGTATTATTAAAATCATTACTCCTCTTTGAGGAACAGGTTTGCCGCTTTAAAAACGATGGGTGCACTCACCCCATCCGAATCGCCCGCGCTCCTTCTCAGGGCCCTGGACCTTCTTGACGTGCTGATTGGCGTTGGCCTCCCGCTCGGCCAGCTTGGACTGGAACGACCTTTTGACCTTGGCCGGGGGCGAGGGGGACGGCGCGGTCTGCGTGGTGACGACGTGGCCCAGCTCCTCCGACACGTTGAAGACCCCGGCGGAGGCGGCGGAGGCCTCCGTTGCCGCCTCCGCTGCCTCCCCTACGCCCTTCTCCTCCACGGGGAGCGCCAGGGAGTCGGGGCGGGACGGGAAGACGGAGTTCTCCAGCGCCATGGTCTATATATGTGTGTGTGTGTGTGTGTGTGTGTGTGTGTGTGTGTGTGTAGAGCGTCAGGCTGTTATTGATATCCTCCTTATGCCAGACTGTTCCCAGCTGCCGTTGACTTGACCATTTGTTCGCTTGACTGAAGGCTGGAATGAAGGAAGAGAACACAACGATCAGGTCTAGACCTGGACCTGGACATTCGGATTATCATGATAAGATAAGATAAGATAAGATAAGATAAGATAGTCTTTATTGATCTCACATTGGAGAAATTCACTTGTCACATCGGCTCAATAGTCAGTCAATAGTCAGGAGAAGGTGCCAAAAGTAGGAAAGCGTGCATCAGTTATATCTTCCTATTGTCTCCTCCTTTTTCACAATATCATCGAGATGCATCAAGGATTTTGCTGCCTTTAGGGAGTTTATTGGGGAAAAAGATCATATCGGTGAATAATAATAGCATTTTGTCACAGCAGAAAGCAGGAAGTTCGTTATGTGTCATCGGGGTTTCATGTGATAGCGCATAATTGTGAGTTAACGTAGTTTTCAACGTTGTTTAAACTATTTGGTGCAGCATCACCTTTCCCCGCTTTTGCAGCGGGACGTCTTTTTAGCGTATGTCCCTAACCTCCTTTGCACGTTTGGGCACAGATTCTCTACTGGATTTATTTCTAGACTGTTGGTGCCGGCCTAACCCGTCGTCGTGGTTTGATCTGCTCCGTCCCGTCGCAGCGCTGGCCGTTCACGCTGCTTGTCTCGTGTCTTTTTCAGCCTCTAACAGGTTCTCTCCCATGGCACGTCCTGCATTTAGCTCCAGCCACACTGCAAAAATAGAACTAAAAATAAGTAAAAATTTTCTTGAAATGAGTGTGTTTGTCCTTGATTTGAGCAGGTAAATTAGATTATTTGCCAATGGAATGAGATTTTTGCACTTTAAAATGGGAAAAATTCATCTCCATCATCTTATTTCAAATGCAGTATATCTAATTATCTTATTTTAGGGGTAGAAATACTCGTTCCATTGGCAAATAATCTCATTTACCTGCTCAAATCAAGGACAAATACACTCATTTCAAGAAAATTTTACTTATTTTTAGTTCTATTTTTGCAGTGGCATCTTCCCGTCCTCCGTTTCTCCCCCACAGCATCATGTTGACGGTGATGAGCTTGGGATATTGAACCACGGACCTGTTAAAACTTCACAAGTTTCTCTCCGGCCTGTCTGCTGCGTTCCTTTGCTTTCAAGAGCCTGTTTGTTCACTGGCACCTCTGAGGCCCCCACAGAACAGCTTTATTCATACTGAGATTTAACTACTACTACTAATTAATAGACTTCTCGAAGCAGTCGGTTAGACTGGATATCATTTTAAGGGTATATCAAAGGAAAGAGGGCTGAAAACAGGTTTATGTTGTTAATTGGAAGCGAAAAAAAGTGCGAAAACCATCAAGTTTTCCTTCTACTTCACAATCATGCACTACTTTGTGCAGCATTTCCTCACAAAAAATGGCCACAAAATACATCTAGGATTGTGGCTATATATTGATATACATATTTATATATATATTTTTTTTAATAATTCAACCCCTTTTGAAAGAAGTTAGATGTGGAAACTCAAGTTAAAATAGCAGACACAGTAGAGTAACACGCACGTTCAGAATAAATCTGGAGAGACAACCTGATCCTGAAGCCCAGCTGTGCATATTCACATTGGAGGCTCTTTAATTAAGCCAGTTTCATTAAAAAAAAGATGCTCTAGGCTGTGTGTGTGTGTGTGCGTGTGTGTGTGTGTGTGTGTGTTTGTGTGGTCCCTGCATGCCAGTGTGAGCATATTGTGTAAGTGCACTTATGGTGCTATTTTAAATGTGGCGGACGTCTACCCTTCGCCTGCTGAGATTTCTTACATAAGTCCCAAAGAGGGGTTAAATGCGCACAGCCAGGCATGGTGTTCCCTGAAACATATCCACGGGAAAATGGAGTCCAGGTCCTCTCCAGCAGCAGACCTGGACGCTGTGCCTCCATTTAGGCAACTGGTCGCAGGAGAAAAAGAAAAAGAGAGAGAGAGAGAGAGACGGGGCTAGAAGGAGAGTGGCAATCAAGATGACGCACTATGCTGCTGATGGATGGATCAGAAATAGCCTCTGTTAACAGAGTCCCTCCGAGTCGGCCAGGGGTGACTCTAAAAGCGTCTGGATGCGTGTCAGAAAACATCCTACCTGCTCAGCGTCGCAACTTCCGACCCGGATCGAGCTGATCGTTTTATGGCGAGGAGAAGGCGAATCCGCTCCATGATCGAGCCGGTTTGATTATCCCCGATTTGATTCCACCCATGTCTGCTTTGGGTAAAAGCGACGCAGGATCCGTGCGCTCTTCTTCTGGGGTTGTTTCTCTCCCCCTCTCTCTCCCTCTCTCTCTCTCTCGCTCGCTCCCTCTCTCTATCTCTCCCTCTCTCTTGAGGAAACGAGAAAGCACCTCGATTCGGTCACGCACTAAATCAAAAGCCCAAAGGTGAAAAAAGCGCAGCGCAGCGAACGCACTTTAGGTTGAACGTTTACGCAGACGCGTCTGTGGCGCATGGCGTGAAATGGTGGCGTCGGGATCACCCGGCAGCTTCATGATCTGCGCGGCTCTGATGGAGTCGGTCAGGTGTGGAGCCTCTGGGCGGCGGAGGATGCTGTCGTCAGTCCAGCCCCTGTCAGCGCTGCCTCAGTCATTGCCACGGCGCGCGGGGGGACGGACCTCCTCCTCCTCCTGCTGCTGCTCCTCCTGGCTGCCGGACCCTCAGCGTGGAGCAGAAACCTCCTTTATGATGCATTTACAAAAGTCAATCATGACGTATTAGTCTTACTCTTAGTCTGTGTACGCTGTTTTATTTTATAATTTGGTTATTTTATAATTCGGTTAAATTTCTGGCTTTTTTTAATTCTTATATAGCTATATAAGCTCTATTAAAAATACAGCGTTTATTCTTATAAAATAAGTAAGAGTTGCCACGCGGACCTGTTGAATCATCAATGATAACACTGACTTTGATCAAATTAGCTTCTAATTCGTGATCTGCCATTTGCGTTAGTGGTGGAAATGTTGTCTCTTCTTTTTGGGATCCGAATCATTTGGCTCTGCTCTATCGGCTCCCAAATGGATCTTCATTTTGTTGAATTTCTAGCTCCATATATCTGGCACAGCAACAAAGGAGACCACACTAAATGTACAACTATATATATATATATATATATATATATATATATATATATATATATATATATATATATATATATATATATATATAGAGAGAGAGAGAGAGAGAGAGAGAGAGAGAGAGAGAGAGAGAGAGAGAGAGAGAGAGAGAGAGAGAGAGGCACAAGTTAGCATGCTCAGGAAATTTGAGAAGTTAACAATTTGAGATTGATTTTAAGAGATGTGCAAACACCTATATGTATATTTCTGTAAAACACCAACAGACTATGAAAAGAAACTGCAGGGATGTAAACACTTAACGACTTCTTTGGGAGCAGTTTGCTATAAAGTCTAACAGCAGCTCTCCAGCTCTGTGACGGTTTCATGCATGGAGTGGGAGACACAACAGTGACTAGTGACGTTATTTATGCCAGAGACCTTGTGTCTCCCACCACTTGCACTGGGATGAAGGGGCATCCCACTGGGCCACTCCAAATTCTCCTTAGGTGTGAGTGTGTGTGAGAATGGTTGTCCTGTTTGTATCTGTGTTTTCCTGCGATAGATTGGCGACCTGTCCAGGGTGTACCCCGCCTCTTGTTGACAGCTGTAGATAGCCACCAGCACCCCTCCTGATCCCAATAGGGATAAGTGTGTTAGAAAATGGATGAATGGATAATTTATATAACCCCAAACTCAGTATCTCAGAAAATTAGAACACTGTGAAAAGGTCCAACATTGAAGACACCTGGTGAAACACTTTAATGAGCTAATTAACTCAAAACGGCCTTTAAATGGTCTTCAGTGGACTAAACGTGCAACAATACAAGGATCAAATGACGGTGAGTCAAGAAGACTCGGCTCCTGTAGTTCAGCTAAAAGAACCGACACATCGACGCGGATCGGTCGCGAGCGGCACAGCGGCAGCAGTTTGGCCTCCGGCCTCTAGGCGGCAGCGTATCCGCGCACCGCAGGCGTCGTGAGTTCCTTTTTCGCCAAGATGTCGGTGTACGGGCCAGTGGTGAAAATCCATCCCGTCGTTCTCGCTTCGATCTGCGACTCGTACGAGCGAAGGAATGAGGGAGCGAGCCGGGTCATCGGAACCCTTCTGGGTAAGTTAAACCCGGGCCGAGACGTCCCTCTCTCTTCTCTCCCCGGCGGAGTGATATGGCGACGGAGCGGGCGGATGGATGAGCCGTTAGCATTAGCTCTGCTGCTAACACATGTTGTCTCGGCTCTGTCTGACTCAGATTCCTGTTCTGACTCGTTTCTGCCGTGTGTCTGTTTCAGGTACCATTGACAAGCACTCCATAGAGGTGACCAACTGCTTCTCCGTCCCCCACAACGAGTCTGAGGATGAGGTGAGCTGGTGAAACATCTGGGGACCGTCAGCTTCTGCTTACTGGCGTTAACACACCAGCAATTTCGCGTCTTTTTGTTTTTTTGTTTTTTCAAAATGGGCATCTCAAAAAATTTGCAGTCCTGCAAAACAGAATCCGACTTCCTTTTAATTAAAAAATTATCCCCACATGTGGGGGGAAAAGGCAAAACAAATTTATATGTATAGCACGTTTCAGTACAAAGATAATGCAAAGTGCTTTACATGATAAAAATACAGGAAAATAAAACAGAATAAAATGTAAAAACAAAATAATGCATGGGAAAATAGAAACTAAAAGCAAATATTAAAAACAGTTGGACTACAAAGTTGAGCTAATGTTTCAGTAAAACAGCTTAACTAGGGAAAAAAAGGCAATCCTAAACAAATGTGTTTTTAATCTTGATTTAAAAGAACTCAGGCTTTCAGCACTTTTACAGTTTTCTGAAAGTTTGTTCCAGATCAGTGGAGCATAGGAACTAAATACTGCCATAAAGTGTTTATAGTTTTTAAAACTGATTAAAGTAAAAAAAAAAAAAAATAGAGTTGTCACCTGTTAAATCTGTTTGGAGTTTACGTGTTTTATTTTGCAGACTTGCATACCTTTTGTAATTCTGCTGTTCATAGTGCAATAGAATATAAAACCTGAGCGAAAGTGTAGTTGCCTCCGATTTTAAGCCTGTTTACTAGGGCTGGGCAATTAATAACGTGCAATATAATCACAATTACGTGTCGGTAAAATGTTTAAAGTGGGTTTGCCTCCACATGGAAGAGAATAGTTGCAGCAGTGAGATAATCTAATTTTATTATTATTATTAGATTGTTGATACTGGGACTGACGCGTAACAGTTATTATATTCAGCTGAAAGGTGACGTTTCTCTCTGTAGAATACAATTTTTTTTTTTTGCAAAGTAAACATGCCAACACAAAGTAGCTCATTGTGCTGGAATGGAAGTTGACTGAAATCCTTATTTTACTTTTAGTTTTTTCTTCCTACAAAAAATCCAAATGTGGTTTGCGTTTGTTCTCAGTCCCTTTTACTATGATGCCGTTAATTAAAAGCCAGCGCCGCCCATTGTTCTTGTAAATGACTCTGATTGTAGAAAACGAATTTGACGAAAGAGAAAATGCAAAGAGAAGCACGACGTGGCCGATGCAGTCCTGACCGGCTGCCGTTGTTAAAAAATAAAAAATAAATAAAGATGAGAATAAATAAAAAAATCTGTACAATGGTTTCAGGTTTTACACCCGAAGGTCCAAACCTTTTTCTGTGTTTTTGTGACGTAGCTGGAGTGCTGCGCTTGCTTCCATATCCAAATTGCTCTTGTGTATGATATGTATTTATTAGGGCTGTCAGTTTTAACGCATTAAGTTTGTTAGACTTTAACGACAAAAAAAATGCACACGTTAATCACACGTCAAAACACACACACACACACAATCCCCTAATGTTTTTTCCCCAGTAGAGACTGTAGCAAACCAGAGCGGCGCTCACTGTTGCCCAGTCCGCTTATTATATGTGACTTTGGGCTTTTGGGGAAATAAACAGCGTGCAAAAAAAGACGAAGAAACTGTTGTTGGTGTGAAAGTTCAGGATTAGATGTGTGTGAGAGAGTGGGAAAAAAATCAATAAGAAAACTTGCGACTTTATAAAAATCCATAATGTATTCATTTTTATGACGCGTAATACCATTATTTGGCATTAAAATGGGTATTTATTTACACATTTGTTTACACATGGAGATATGATTGGCGATTTAACCATTATTGGCCAGAGTTTAACATTTTATGGCACCAGGATGTTTTCTTTACAATTCTGAAGTGCTCGAAAAATAGAAATATTTTTTTTTGTACAAACATGTTTTTTTTTTTTGCTAGTGTCATTTATTGCATAATTGCATTTTAAGAAAGCCCAAATAGGCTTTTACACTTTCAGAAATAAAAAGATAACATATGCGATTAATTTGCGATTGGTCTCGAGTTAACTATGGATATCATGTGATTAATCGCTATTCAAATTGACAGCCCTAGTATTTATTATTATTATTTAGCAAACTCAAATCAGCAGTTGAGTCGTTCCTTTGCTGCATGTTTTTAGGCATACCTCAGCAAATGGTTACGTATTATTTTGGGGAATCGTAAGTATGCCTGCAGTATTTATACAGATGATTTTCTAATGTCTAGCAGCCCTAATTGCCAGATTACAATCAAATCAAAGCCCGTTCTGCTTTTGTGGACATGTGCAGATGCTGTGCAGCCAGAAACCTTCTCCCAGTGTTCTCAGCAGAGCCGCTGCACACTTTTCATGTTCACTTCAAACAGCAGGAGCTCGCTCTGCTGTTTGAAGTGGAGCCTGGAGTGAGTGCTGGAAAGTCCAGATGTGCAGTCAGAGCTCGGCTCACTGCCAAGGGGCTGACCAGCACCCCCCCCCCCCCCCCCCCCCTCCCAACCAAACCCAGCGTGTAGGAACTGGTTTTATTAGGTTATGTCCGTGTCTGCAGGTCGCTGTGGACATGGAGTTTGCCAAGAACATGTACGAGCTTCACAAGAGGGTGTCGCCCACAGAGGTCATCATCGGATGGTGAGTCGGCGGTGCCTAAAAAGTGTCTTCAGTTTTTAATACTACGGCGGCGACGCGTCCACAGCAGACTGACTTCCCTCCTCGCAGGTACGCCACGGGCTTTGACATCACCGAGCACTCCGTGCTGATCCACGAGTACTACAGCCGAGAGGCCACCAACCCCATCCACCTGACCGTGGACAGCGCGCTGCAGAGCGGCAAGATGAGCATCCGCGCCTACGTCAGGTGACCTGCTCTCTGTGTGTGTGTGTGTGTGTGTGTGTGTGTGCGCCTTCAGGCTCAGGATGACCTTCTGGATGTCTGTTTGTCTCCTTCAGTGCCCAGATGGGTGTGCCAGGAAAGACGGTCGGCGTCATGTTCACCCCACTCACTATCAAGTACATCTACTACGACACTGAGAGGATAGGCGGTAAGGGTGCAGAGGAGGCCGCTTCCGTCCATAAACCTTTTTATGTCCGGCTTTTAACGGCGCCTTTCACACGGTTTGTTTAATGGGTCAAAGCAGACCGTCACCAAACTGCTGAAATCAGGCGTTTCTAAAAGCTTTTTATGTTTTTTCCTAATGTAGAAAAGGTGTTTGGGATCATTTTCCCGTTTCCTTTTTTCCACTTAATTCCACTCAAAAAGTGAAACTTGTATATTCTATTAATTCATTACACACAGACTGATATATTTCAAGTGTTTATTTCTTTTAATTTTGATTATTCTAACTTACAACTATTGAAAAGACCAAATTCATGATCTGAGACAATTTGAATATTGTGAAAAGGTCCAATAGGTGCCACACACTAATCAGCTAATTAACTCAAAGCTCCTGAAAAGGCCTTTAAATGGTCCCTCAGTCTAGTTCTGTAGGCGACACAGTCATAGGGAAGACTGCTGACTGGACAGTTGGACTTGGCACCAAAGCTACCAGAACCGGAGGATCTTGGTGCTCCTGTTCTTAATTGGCCAGCAAACTCGCCTGACCTTATCCTCGTAGAAAATCTATGGAGTATTTTGAAGAGGAAGATGAGATGCACCAGACCTAACAGTGCTGAAGAGCTGAAGGCCGCTATCAGAGCAACCTGGGCTCTCATAACACCTGAGCAGAGCTACACACTGATGGACTCCATGCCACGCCGCATTGATCCAATAATCCAGGGAAAAGGAGCCCAGACTAAGTACTGAGTGCTGGACATGCTTATACTTTACATGCTTATACTTTACATGCTAATACTTTACATGCTAATACTTTACATGCTCATACTTTACATGCTCATACTTTACATGCTCATACTTTACATGCTCATACTTTACATGTTAATACTTTACATGTTAATACTTTACATGTTAATACTTTACATGCCCATATTTTACATGCTCATACTTTACATGTTAATACTTTACATGTTAATACTTTACATGTTAATACTTTACATGCCCATATTTTACATGTTAATACTTTACATGTTCATACTTTACATGTTAATACTTTACATGTTAATACTTTACATGCTCATATTTTACATGCTCATACTTTACATGCTCATACTTTACATGCTCATACTTTACATGCTCATACTTTACATGTTAATACTTTACATGTTAATACTTTACATGCCCATATTTTACATGTTAATACTTTACATGTTCATACATTACATGCTCATACTTTACATGTTAATACTTTACATGTTCATACATTACATGCTCATACTTTACATGTTAATACTTTACATGCTCATACTTTACATGTTCATACTTTGCATGTTAATACTTTACATGTTAATACTTTACATGCTCATACTTTACATGCTCATACTTTATATGCTCATACTTTACATGCTCATACTTTACATGTTAATACTTTACATGCTCATACTTTACATGCTCATACTGGTGGCCAACATTTCTGGGAATCTTTTTTGTTTTGTCTTAAGTAATATTCTAATTTTCTGAGTTACTGAGTTTGGGTTTTTCATTAGCTGTCAGTTATAATCATCAAAATAAAATAAAAATAATACTTGAAACATATCGGTTTGTGTGTAATAAATGAATATAATATAGTAGTTTCACTTTGAATGGAAGTACTGATTAAAAAATAATCCGCTTTTTCATGATATTCTAATTATATGACCAGTCCATGTACATTGTGGACTGATTTTATTTTATTTATTTTTTTGAGTCCAATGAGACCAAAGTTGTCATTTTTAGACTCTATACCCCAAAACAAGTATTTAAGACTTGTGTGGCATTTCTCAAGCATGGTGGTGGGAGCATCATGCTGTGGGGAGTAACTCCAGATTCTCAAAGTTCTCCTCCAATCTCCCAAACGCACATCAACACTGACTTTGGAACGGGCCCACCAGAACCTAGACGCCAGGTCCAAGTCACGAAATGAAGAAACTCAACTGAACTCCGGCGTGTAATGACATTTTCTTTGCATCGCAGTGGATCTTCTCCAGAGAACTCGTCTGACGCCCAGCCGTACCAAGGGGCTGACCTCAGACCTGTCCCAGGTGGGGTGCGCTGCGTCGCGGATACAGGACATGCTGACCACGGTGCTGGCGTACATCGAGGATGTGCTGGTGAGTGGTGCCGCCGGGCTCCGGCCTGAACGCCTGCTAGACGTAAAACTCTGACCGTAATCCTGGATCTCTGTGTCTCAGTCCGGCAAGGCGACGGCAGACAACAGCGTGGGCCGATTCCTCATGGACCTGGTCAACAAGGTGCCGACCATCTCTGCAGAGGACTTTGAGAACATGCTCAACTCCAACATCAACGTAAGTGCTCCTCAAAGATCTACTCAGCTAGGTCCCCCCCAACTGCATTTTTACATGATTTTGCTCCACAGGCACTGCTTTTTATTTAGGGAAAATTATTACAGACAAGTTAAAATCTTCTTTCAGTTGAAAATATTAAGAATAAGACAAATTATTTGTCTTTCACTCACTACATTTTTTTTTTTTTTTTTTACATTCTCTTTAATTTCATAGCAAATGGGTCCACAACTATCCAATGACTTAAATGCAGACTTTCATGCAAAAACTCCACTTTTGTTTGTTTATTAGAATTGGTTGAACACAGCCAGCGTTTTAAAAGAAAGACCAACCAAAATGCTGCTGTCGTTGCTGAGAAAAGGCAAAAAAATAACAAATAAAAAGCCAATCGATTCTAAGATTTTGAAAACTGGTTGACCAGATTTTTATTTGTCAAATGTGCAAAACTATTTAGCCATTATTGGCCAGAGTTTAACATTTTATAGCACCAGGATGTTTTCATTCCAATTCTGAAAAGTGCTTGAAAATAAAAAATATTTTTTGTACATGCATGTTTTTTTGTTTTTGTTTTTACTAGTGTAATTTATTGCAGAATTGCATATTAAAATGCCCAAAAAGGCCTTTACACTTTCAGAAATAAAAAGATAAAATATGCGATTAATTTGCGATTAATCTCGAGTTAACTATTGAAACTATGCGATTAATCTCGATTTTAAAAAATGTAATCGTTTGACAACACTAAAGAGATGCTTTGTGTTTGCAGGACCTGCTGATGGTGACCTACCTGTCTAACCTGACCCAAGCACAGATCGCTCTGAATGAGAAGCTGGTGCTGCTCTGAGGAAACATCTTTCGAGTCCTATTTAAGTTTTGATTCGTACTTTTTCTTTCAGCTGAGATGAATAAAGGTGTTCCACAGTCAGAACGGAGTTGATCTCTTTTCTTCAGCGACGCCTCCTTTTTTAAAAACATTGCAGGATTCTCGCACATAGCTGCCGAGCTTTAAAAGGACACATGGTGTTCCAGATGTAATCACGGTTTTTCCATTTCCGTTCCCCAGAGGGTTTAGTGATTTAAGATTTTGTTTGGCTTGACTCTGGATTCCATGTAACTGCTTTTATCATGAGAAACTGACTTTTTCTCACCTTCTTTTTGTCTAATTAAAAAAAAAAAAAAGTACAGCCGCTCCGCTCTGCCGGTAAAAACTGCGGGTTTCCTACGCAGTCTGGAAAATGATTGAATCGGAAGGGTCAATAAAAGTTCAATAGAACTAAGTTCTATTGAACTTTATATGACAAAAGTTCAATAGAACTTTTATCATAAAGGTTAATACTACAGTCGTTACATCCTCCCAACCAATCACAACGGAGATCCAGGAATGCCCATCCACTAAGCTCCGCCCCCTTCAAAGAGATCAGGGAGCACGTGCTTTATATTTTAAAACCGTGTAGTTTTGGTAAAAAGTTGGTTGAATAAAAGGTTGAGTTTTAATTCAGTTTTTGTGTTCTTTAAAAATAAATCATTAAGCAACAGTATAAACATTCATCTGTGCGCACTCCATCATTCATTCATCTGCTGTCCACAGTTTTGTCGGCAACTAATCTTTTCCTCCAGGTTTCAACATCTAACTATGGTAGCGATATCGACAGTAAACTTTTGCATTATTTGTACAACTGACTGATAAGGATTTGGAACAGTGGAAAATTTAATCTGGAGCGTTGACATGAATGTGTGGAAAGCCTGTATGAAATTCTAGTAGACTAGCTGAGGAAACCTGGAATAAACCCGGGGTGTCAAACTCATTTCTGTACTGGGCCACTTTGACCTCATGGAGTAATTAAAGGGGCTCATTACACATTTATAGATACTTTTGATTTAATCATTTAATTTCACAGAAATACAAAAGATGTACAGTAAGAATAAATAAAGTAGCACATTTAAGACCAGTTTATCTGCAAAAAAATAAAGTTCATATTGGTGTGTTACACTTAAAACTGATAAATCTGCATCACTTTTTCTAAAAATCCACTTATTTAAACTTGCTTTTCCCTATTATGATTTTTCGTATTTTAAATTTTTTTGTTTTGTTTTGTTTTGTTTTGAAAAGCGTCTGTGTCCAGAAAAACGCTTAAGTTTTTTAATTTCTGGGTAGGTTTTAATGTGTTGAGGGAAAAGTGGCCTCTAGTGGCAGCATGCTGTTACTACACATAATAAAAAAAAATCAACTTTCGCTACAGGAGGCACAGTTTTATCCCCTTTATACAATTTAAAATATATGCCTCTATGACATAAGCCTTTTTTATTGGCTCCTTGAGTTTGACACGTGCAACAGATTAAAAAGTATTAAAGCTCAAACCATGAAAGCGCCTTCCAGAGGTACATACTTTATTTGCCCGCTAATGGCCAAGATAAAAACAAATAAAATCTGCCAGAATCTGACTTGATAGTCTTAGAGGGAATATTTCTCTCTTTTTCTTGTATTTATGCCTAAATGGGTCAAAGTAGTTTTGAAAGAGGGTGACGTTTTAACATTTAAAGTACAGACCAAACACCAAACAAAGCGGATGTGTTTAACCGTGATTTTTAATCTGAGCCGGTTATTAAATTCTACATAAATATACATTTTACAATCAGAAGCAGAGGTACGTTTTTTTTATGTGTGTTTTGTTTTTTTAAAGCTGGGAATCCTGAGTTACAAGTGCAGCATAGTGCAAAGGGTTTTAAGGTCACGTCTAAAGGCTCCATCCGGGCGGAGCAGCGGATGAAGCTGCTGGTTGATCTGCGGGCTTTTAAACTGCGGTCCTCAGTCCTCCTTTTTCTTCCCTTTGCTCTGAGACTTCAGGATCTTCTCCACGGCCGCGTAGCTCTTCACCGCTGCGTCGTACACGGAGTCCCCGGTGGACCTGGCGACGGCCGCCGCCTGCTCCGGGTAGTAGAGGGAGGCGCTCAGGGTGACCAAGCCCGCCGGGTACAGGACCCTCTTAACCCGGGATCCTCTGGCCAGGAAGAGGCCGACGACTCCGGCGACACCGATGATTCCCGCCCGGGGGTAGAAGTCCTTGGGGGGGTTCTGCAGATAGGCGTACGCGTCGCTCCCGAACCGGACGACCCTCTGAACTCCGGGCCGGATCTGAGCGTACGTCCCCTGACACCAGGTCGCGTACGGCTCCGCTAACTTCCGGACGGTGGCCACGGTCTCCTCCAGCTGGCCCGCTTCAGGCTCCGCGCGGCGGGCGGTCGGCGGAGGAGGAGGGGGGCCGGTGTACAGCGACAGCTCCTCCAGCTTCACCGGGGACGCGGCGTCCGCCTCGCCGTCCGCGTCGGCCGCAAACACGGCGAACGGCAGGAGACTCGAGGCGCCCGGCATGACTCTACCTGTCACCTTCAACATGATCCAGGAGGACCATATGCGCGCGCTGGCTACGGAGTCCGCCGAGGGACAGGACGCACTGACGCCGCGTTTTTTTTTCTAGCGCGACAGAAAAAAAGAACTGACTATCCGCAGTGATGCTTAAATATATATACCTTTATAAACTGTTTTCCTCTCACATGCTAAGTTATTTTCACTAAGCTTATAGTTTATTTGGTTTGGAAGAAACACTGCAAAATGTGTGCACATAACGACAAGGTTTCAAGAGTAGGCTACTAACTGTTAAAACAATTAGTCTCTTACTAACCAGACATTGCCTTTCTTTACAATCTATTTTATCAGCAAGGCTCCGTTTTTAAACATTTTAAAAATAACAGGAGACAATTAACAAAACAAACAAAACAAAAAACTCATAATAAAAATGGAAAGCAAGCCATCTTCTATAAGATCAGAATATAAAAATATAAAACTGCTATGAAATTACTTTTCTTTGGATGTGACATTTTAATAAAACATCCGTAAAGTGAGCTGCATTAGTATAGTATAAGCAACAAACAAACCCAAGCTTTCTGTAATAACTAGCTAATTAGCTTGTTTGTGGTTGGCCATTTGAGAGAATGAGATTTAAAATTAAAATAAAGCCAACTGCTCCAATAATCATCATAAATGTGTTCCAGTCCTCTGCAAACTTTGCACAAAATGAAGACTGACACAACAAACCTTTTAAAGGAATAAAGCTTTATCATGGAGCACTTCTTGCTAACTGACTACTAAGAGGACCTATCCCACGGACAAACCTCACAAACTTTTACATGTTTTCACAATGTGTTCCAAGTTCAACATGATTTTTTTATAATACTGAAGAAGAATGTTAAAACCAGATATTTCTAACATTTTAGAATAGTGATTGCAATGCAGCTAAATTAGCCTGCGTTAGATCATGAATAACATATACAGGATACTGTAGACCCACGTCATAATACCTGCCTACGTATAAAAGCCCTCTGAAGTTGCATTTTTGAATTTCTTAAACTGAAGAGTTATATAAACACACAATTTATGTATTTGTATTTATGTATGTATTATTGTGTGTTTTTATTTATTTATTTATTTTTTCAAAGGAATGCCCATTTGTTTTTTAGCATGTCCTATTTACGTTTTTAGAGGCGTGATTAAATTATACATAAACATTTGAAAAACATACTTTACACCATTTTTAAGTGGGACAGACATTCATTTTCTCTTTTCAGGTCAACGTCTCCGGTTACCATGGCAGCCTGAACGTCTCCATGGCGACAGAAAACATCGACGCCAACGGTCCGAACCTGCTAACTCGGTGGTCACTGGCTTCTCAACGTCAAATGTAATTTTTACCGTTCCGTTTTAAGCACCGTTGGTTAGCTAATCAAGCATATTAATTGTAGCAGCTGCGGTTGTGAGGCCGGTTTTTTCTTTCTTTTATTTAACTGTTATGGAATGTCTGGGAGTATCATCTGGCCTAGACCTACAGGCTCTGTCTGCGCTGCTGTCTACTCAGCAGGAGGATGAGGAGGAGGAGGACTTAAAAGTAAGACTTACTAACTCCATAAAGAGTACACGTTCATTTAAAATAAATAGGCTTTTTGTATACAATTAGTTCATATATTACTTAAAAGTGTGGGTGCAGTAGATTTGGCCTAATATATTGGGTTTATATTTCAGCAGAATGCAAGAGCCTGCTCACACCTTGGTCCTGGACACATTGGGCCCCCACCCAAAAAAGATAAAGAAGGTATGTTGACTAGTTTGTCTCCCTTACATTTATTTTGATAAACATTTTTAAAACCCAAAACCGACTTTGAATATTTGTTTGCTGATCCAGTGTCTACTACTGCTTACACAAAGACCAACAGTAAAGACATCTGGAGTGAGGAGGAGGTGGTTGAGGGCTCCCAGTATGACAATCTGACTGACCCACGACCACAACCTGAGTAAGGACGAGTGTGTGTGTGTTTATATATATATATAAAGAACCGTATGTATGTATGTATGTATTGTATGTATGTATATCTATATATAATATATATATATATATATATATATCTATATATATCTATATATATATATATATATATATATATATATATATGTGTGTGTGTGTATATATGTATGTGTGTGTATATAGGTATATATGTATGTATGTATATCTATATATATATATCTATATATATATATATATATTATATATATATCTGGTATTATACTGTATATATATATATATATAATATATATATATATATATATATATATATATGTGTGTGTGTGTGTATGTATATGTATATATGTACTGTTTGCCATTTTCATGCGTAATCTGATGTTACTGTGTGCAGGTATGAAATCATGTTGAAGCAGAATGTGGGAACACAGGATTTGTCCTTGGTTTAAGTGGGAAGGACCCATCTTCAATGTGCTGTGAAGCCATGCTGGTAATTTATAAAGCAAATTGTTTTTTTTTTATATATATATACTGGAGACCCCACAGGGACAATAGTTGTATTCAATTTAAATTATTGGGTGGGTTTAAAACATTAAAGGCTAAGGAATAAGGAGCTATGTTATCATTAGGAAATCCAGACATTGTGACCTTATCGTCAAATACGGCGATGACAATACATATCGCTAGCAATTAACCCACACTTTTCTCACTAGTCACATTCTTTTTCATCTACACAGTATCCCCAGCACTACTCCTGGGCTTAAGGAGCTGCGTCACCATAATCAAAGGCAAATAAATACCTAGATGACCGAGAAAGTTAGTTCTTTCTTTCTCTGTCAATACAGAATACAGATATAAACAGGAAATATTTAAGATATCAAAAGGCAAATAAATTATTTTATTTTCTAGGTCTTAAAGCAAGTGATGAGCTCTATAAAGGACATTTAATACCTTGTTTCCTTATTTAATTCCTGTAGTACAGCAAATGTGTGATAGAATAAGATAAAGCTATAGAAATGTAGGTAAGTCTTTAAATAGTGTAATAATAATAATAATAATAATAATAATAATAATAATAATAATAATAATCTTACTAATTTACAATAGTTTATGAAAGATTCAGATTTTTTTTCCCCTTTAGGTGAAAATAAAACTACCTGACACAGAGGCAACAGATGTCTTCTTGGATATAAAAGAGAAGTTCCTGGATCTGCGGACACCAAAGTAGTAAGAAATACTTTGAAAATCTTGTCTTTCATTTCTGATCTCGTAATGAGAAGCTGAGGTTCAGAGTGAGAGTTCGCCTCTTCAGACATTTCATTTTCACATTTCAGTCGGTGTCTCACATCGTGACCTGAGCTTTGATTACAACTTCAACCAGCTCTTAACATCCTCCTCAACCACTTCACATCACACCCACTCCCTCTTTGTCTCTTTCACCTGTCTCTTCTTTCTTTTCTTCTCTCTTTTTTTTAGTAAACTTGGCCTACATCTGCCCCATCCCATCCAGAGTCAAGAGGGCAGAGCTCAGTTCTTTAGCGACAGAAAGGAACTGGAGGTGACCCTGCTGATGAAGCGACCCATGGACTCTGTCAACATGCAGTAAAAGAAGAATAAAATAAGTCCTTTCCACTTAAAAAAAAAGCAAACATCTTGGTCGGAACTTTAAGATTATACATACTGACTTGTTTAGTGCCTAAAAAAATCAACGATGGAAGTAAATCTCATGTATTGCTGTGAATGTTAAAACAAACCCACACTTTTTTTTCATTTGCCATCTCTGACTTCATGAAGAAAAGTTCTAATAAATGTTTTATTCAATACTAAACGTATTTTTATTGCCTTTAGAAAATGTTATATAATCTTTATTTTGTTTTCTTAAAAGCATTTACTTTTAAAGTAGTGGGATGTGACAAAACATTTCCATGTTGGTATTTCATAAGCAACAGTAGAAATGGTACAAATTTGTGTCAGCAAGTAAAAACATGTCTGAAGAAAATATAAATATTTAAATAAAATAATGGTTATTGGTTATTTAGGTAGCCTAATACTGGTTTATCTATTGGGCAAGGGAACACTTTTATTGTTGCGTAGTTTAGAAGTTGGACCCGATTAGCTTAAAGCAAAACAGCTACGTATAGAAAAATAAGAACGAGAATTTAACATCAAAATAAAATAAAATAAACTTTTACCATAAGATGGTGCAATGGAGTATTGTACAAGAGCAGAGTTTCCCAACCTTTTCAGCTTCAGATCCTGTTTGCAAGAGCGAAAGCAGAGGCTGCCAACATACACCCTCTTTAATAGCCTACAAAAGTATTCAGGACCTTTTTCAAATTTTTTTTTTCTGGTTACAACGTCTTGCTCTCATATGTTTTATTAGAGTTTTATGGAAAAGGCCAGGACAAAGTAGGGCATAACTGTCAAGTGAAAGAAAAAATATAGCAAAGTTTTTAAATGCTTCTTTTTTAAAGAAAAAAAAAAAGAAATACATTCCCTCTGATTCAATACCCACCAAGTAATGTCTCTAAAAGGTTTGCAAAAAATTAAAACAGAGATTTTCAGCAATTTATTAAGTGGTAGCTTGATGGGCTCCACTGACATTCTTCAATCAAATGAAGAACAATCAAAATGCATACGAGAAATTCAGGAGCTTTATTAGTTAGGATGGGTACAGGTGCGCCACAGTGGACATAAAAACTAAATAAATATATGTTGCATATATATATATATATATATATATATATATATATATATATATATATATATATATATATATATACCCACCAAGTAATGTCTCTAAATGCTTTGCAGAAATTAAGACAGACATTTTTAGCAATGCAAATAGTTTATTAAGTGGTAGCTAGATGGGGTCCACTGACATGTTTGGGATAGCACACAACAATCAAAATGCATACGAGAAATTCAGGAGCTTTATTAGGTTAGGATGGGTACAGGTGCGCCACAGTGGACTAAATAAATATATGTTGCATATATATATATATATATATATATATATATATATATATATATATATATATATATATATATATATATATATATATATATATATATACTACTGTGTGCAGAAGGTCTTCATCCAGTAAAGACCCATGTGTGGTAGGGATGCCTGTTGCCCCCATGGTGGCATCACTGGATGGGATATGGTCCTGTGGGAATTGGCCCTTACAGCTCTATAAATAATTATAAGAAATCTTTTTATTTAACAAATACCTAATATATCTCATTACAGACCCTAAAACAGCACACAGGGGCTTGTCTGTCTTTCCACTGTAACAGTGGGCATCCTCAGGATTTACAATAACAGTGATGGGTAAATATCTCTCATGTTACCAGGGGCGCATCTCTCTCTCTCTGTGTCCCCCCCGGGAGAGCAGCGCCACACCCCCGGGCACCGTTGCTGCAGCGGCACCGGTGCTGGCAGGCTGGCTGGGGATCATGTGACTCCTTCATTTCCGAGACAACAATACAACACCGAGTCGGTCTGCAGCGTCTCTCCCTCCCTCCCGCTCTCTCTCTCTCTATCTCTCTTTCCCCCCCGTACCTGCGCCTCGCTCTCGGCATGACGGACGGCGAGAGGTCCCCGTTACTCTCCGATCTGGGGGATGGTGCTCTCGGCAGCGGTAACGGCGGGGTGTCTCCCGGCGCTGGGTCCTACAGCGTGCCCAACAAACCCGAGAGTGAGTATGCAGGGTGATCCATCTCCATCCTCCGTCCCGACTCCAGCCTCTGTTAGCCTAGCTTACCTGCACTGATTGGGGTTAGCCCGCTAGCCCCCCCGCCTGGACAGGGACTAAACGGGAGTTTTTTTTTCTCCTCCCATTGCATGTGCAAAATATTGTTTATGCTTGCATAATAACATCTAGTGAACGTAGTCTCTGCGATACACTGTGTGGTTTTATAATATTTACACGCCAACATGCTAACCACGTAGCCGCTGTATTATTAGCCTAAACGATGCTAGCTAGCTCTTCCTAGCACCCGGTGAACCGTTTGCTCAGGTTTACGGTTAGCAAGCAACGATGACACTATCAGAATATTTATTTTTTGGGGGGGTTGGGGGAACCTGAACGGTGTGTTCTTGCCGAAATGTGTTCACCGGGCGACAAAAACGGGAAAATAAAGCCCGCGGCTTGGCTAGCATCCCAGAAACACCTGATTTGATGGACAGGAGGAAGTGACTACGGAGGCTGCGGAGGTGATGCTGCGACCAGTCACAGCTCCCACCAGAAGGTTTGGGAATACAAAATAGAGGTTTCTTCTAATGGTTCCCTCAGCTTTTACTAAATTAAATAAAAATAATAATAAATAAATAGATAAAGAATAGTGGACAGCTGTGCATGTTTTCTGTGGTTTAAGGTTAAGCTGTCTCACACACTGAGGTTTAGCGTCTGTAAATACCCCAGACTCGTGTTCAAATCGGCCCAGTTCTGCATTCCTGGAGTATTTTCCCCCAAACTAAAGCTCCTTTCTGCTGAACCCCAGACCTAATCTCATTATCTTGTTTGCGCCAATGGGTTAATTGTCATGAGAATTGAGCTTTTTTTTTTCTTTTGTTTTTTTCTTTTTTCCATCCACAGCACGACTGTGACTTCCAACAATCAGGCGTTTGTCACACGCAGTGTTGTGTAAAGTACTGAAATCTCGGAGTCAAGTAAAAGTATAGGTACCTCTATAAAATATGACTTTGGTAAAAGTCCAAGTCACTGACTGAAATGTTACTTGAGTTAAAGTCTTAAAGTAACATCTGAAATGTCTTGTACTTAAGTATGAAAATTACTATAAAAAGAGATGTACTCAAGTAATGTAATAAAAAGTATAAGTAAAAAGTAAAACAAAACAAATGCAGTTTGAATGACTTTTTTTAGATTTTGGTAAACTTTAAAAGTCAAATTCACTTGAAATAATGTAAACAGCCAAGTGCAGGAGAAATTTAGACCAAGTTTAGACAGAAAATACAACCTTTTTGTAAGCTTTCAGTTTTCCTTGTTCAAGTAAGGTCAGTGCTATGCACTTTTAAATTGTACACAACCAAGTGCAGGCAAAATTTAGACCAGGGGGTGTATACTAAGAACATGGTTAAGTGATAAACCAGGTCTAGTTAACCTACAGGAAGTGGTAAACCTGCTAATAGATACACCTGCAAGTTGTAATTTAGTTAAGAAAATTAGGACTCTCTGCTATTAGATGCTTTACCTATACCACAAGGTTAATTTAACCAGCTTTACTACTGGATCAGCTTCCTATCCTGTTGGTGGTGATGAACAAGCCCAGGCAAGTCCCAACTTTGTTGCAGTCAATCAGTAGGTGGGGTCAAAACACTTGCGTGCGTGAGTCTCTAAACCAACGAGTAACTAAACCAAAACATTGAAAATGTATTGGAGTAAAAGTATGCAATTAAGATCAGAAATATAGTGAAGTAAAAGTAAAAGTTATCAAAAAATGTTATACTCGAGAAAAGTATAAAGTACTCCAAAATATACTTAAGTACAGTAGTGAAGTATTTTTACTTGATTACTATACAACACTGGTCACACGGCCGTTAACACTTTTATATCCCTTATTCTGTCCTCCGTGTTCAGGCTTCCCTCCTTTCCCCAGTGCCAGTCAGCCCTCGGTGCTCCTAGGGGAGGACCCCCCGCCCTACTCCCCGCTCACCTCCCCGGAGAGTGGGAATGCCCCGGTTATCAGCTGCAGGGTGTGTCAGAGCCTCATCTCTGTGGAGGGCAAGATCCACCAGCACGTGGTCAAGTGTGGGGTTTGCAACGAAGCGACGGTGAGTTGGTGCAGGGAAGGTGCGCGGCGAAATGAGGCGCAAAACAGAAGCAGCCACTTTTAGGTCTGTCAACACATTTTTTAAAAAAAATCTCACTTTACCACAGATTTAGAGGAATGCTTGTAAATCAGATCCACCGTCTGCTATTCAACTCCAGTTGTTCAAAAAGACTTATTTACACCACTTTATCATAGTTTTATTTTCTGTCCTTTCACATTTTACTAAAATTTCTGCACAGTTCCTGAACAGTCGGGAAAAAATATATTAATATTCCAAGTCGAGCAGTGTAGGGGCGAAAAAACAAGAGCGTGGAAAAATATTTGAATTTCCACACTTTTTCCCCTTTTTTTTATTCTCTAAAGGCTGCATTCATCCATCTACCCCTCTTTCTATCTCTCTCTCCCTTCCCGCCAGCCTTGCCCAACTTGGTTAGTCCTCTTATAAAATATTTCAGCAGAGTTTTCCACACCCTGCTTCTGGTGTTGCTCTTGTTCAACTAATTTTCCTTTTGATTTCAAAGGTTTGCTACACAGTAGAAAAGTGCTGAATTTGATTTTCAGAAAAAGAAAGCAAGTATGAAAAAGAATTGGTATTTCTAGCATTTATTCTCTGTTCCATTGTCTCAAAGTTGGCATTTCTTCCTTGTACCCTGCATTCCTTGTGCCCTTTCCTTCTTCCTTCATTACGATAGAATAGAATAGAAATACCTTTATTGTCCCACAATGAGGAAATTCAGGGAAATGTATGTTTTTCCTTAGCTTCCTTCCTTGGTGTCCGTCCTTCTTTCCTTACCTCTGTCCTTCCTTCCTTCTTTGCATACCACCTCTCCTTCCTTGTGTCCACCTTCGTTCTGTCTCTCCTACCTTCCTTCCTTATTTTACCTCCTCCCCTCTTTCGTTGTGTCCTTCCTTCCTTGCAGATTGCATTTTAAAAGCCTTCCCTCTGTAGATATATTTGCCATGAATGTTTCAGTCAGCATTAGTGTTTTATGTTTTAAGGCCAGGTTAAAGGAACAATAAGTAATACTGACACCTAGTGGTTAAAATCGGATCAACACAGACACGACGCCTTTCTCGGAGACCCGCCATTCACCCAATGGTCCTACTTCCATCCCAGGTGACAAATGGGAATGCTTTAGGTTGATTTTACATTAAATATAATACTTATATCTTACATGGCTGATTCTTTTCTCACACTAATTTTATTTTTTTTTTTTTTTAGTGCGTGTCTAGATTTAACCCCGAGCCTGACAACACAGTGTATCCATCTCTGCCTCTCTGGAGACAAGCTCTGGAGGCATCTGTTACCCGTATAACAACAGCTATGTTTACATGCACAAAACTTCACGGTCGGATTCAAATGTACTCGGATTAAAAACCAAAAAGTAATCGGATTGTGCCGTTCAATCAATCAATTAAATCGGAATATAATGTGCATTTATGTGCACCTGGCTTTATTCAGAGTACGACCAATCTTACATGCACAGTTATCAGATTTCCCTAAAAAAAAAAAAAACACACACACACACACAGAAGAAGAACTTCCGTCTTTGCTGAACAACAAGTAATCAAAGCAGTATTTTACGAGTTTGTTTGCCTTTTGGAGCGTCCAGGCTGGCCTTACACCAGCGTCCAATTACGGTTAAAACGTTACTGAGTAAATAATAACTTTGAGCTCGTTTATTGTTTTACACATGTTGCATCGGGAGCTCCGACAGTTTTGCTTCCTAACATATTTCCGGCACTCACCAACGCGGATATTCACATTCAGAATAACTTCATCCTGACAAGCGTTTACATGAACATTAATCGGAGTTTTAATCAGCATAAACCTCCCATTCGGATCACCACATTCCAATTGGCTGGTTTACGTGGCGCTTTTTTATTTTCTGATCGGCCCTTTATTCCGATTACTTTTGTACGTAGCTAATATCCTTTATCCTCTGTTTAGCCACAGTTTTCATATGAACAGCTTCATGTTTTCTGCTGTAGGTTTTAGAGTTTTCATATGGGACGATTCGACATACGTGCCCATGCAGGTACGTCTGTAAAGTTTTGTAAGTTCTTGTCACCTCGTGTCCCTAGAGCATCAACAGGAGAGTTACTACTCTGATTTCTGAGGCCGTTTGTTTAAGTGTTAAACTTAAAACTACAAATGTGGGACAGCCTGATAAATAACAGGTGGGATTTTTTTGTTATTTATTTTCCCACAACTGTGGGAAATTAATGATCTGAATGATTTGGTTGGAGGAGTGCCGTTTCATTTCAGCTCGTAATTAGGTCTTCTTCCAAGTGGCATATTGTCGGCGCAGTCATAATGAAAATATTCAGCACGCACAAAACAATATGAAATAATTCAATTAGTAATCAGAGCTGATTTGTGCATAATTTGAAGTGAAGGGTCGCCACAAAGCAGAGACAAGATGTTTGAAAACGCCTGCACGTACAACGGCCCTCATTACGCTCGTGTAGCAATCACGCAACCATTCAATTATTTAACGTGACGCTCTGAAGTCTTTTTTAAACTGTTGCCTCATCGAGAGACTGCAGAGTTGTGACAGGATCCCCCCCCCCCAAAAAACAGCCGATCTGCCCAAACTCGACTTGCCCACCTTGCCAATTGTGTTGCGTCGCTAGCGGTGCACGTCGCTGTGCAGATGGAAGAAGAAGCCGTACCGACGTTAACAACTTTGCAGATGGAGCCGGCATATGTAGATGTACACAAAAACGTTACGTAGAGGTTGTGTTTGACATGCACCGTTAGGCTCCATTTTTTTTTTTTTTTTATCAACCACGCTGCCATTTAGGACTAATTGGGCCGTTTTATGCAAACAAGAGCTGTGAAAGCGTTCCAGGAGAGACTGACATGTCGTACACAAGCGTAAGCAGCTGGGGTTGTTTGTTTAGGATAAATGAGACATTTTCTGTTTATTAGCGCCGTTGTTCAGGATCTATTAGGCACATATGGCCTTCTTCCGTTGCCGCCGAGCGCAGGTTGTTGATGTTTTCCCACTAGGCGGTGCGGGTGGCATCCACTGTTTGTTGCGGCAGCCATGTTTGAAGCTGCAGTGACTCGAGACCACTGAGCTATATAATACACTGGAGTGCTGATCACCGTCTGTTTGAACGAGTCGCTTTGAAGCCACCAGCCGCCATATTGGTACTCCCTATTTCCCCCCAATAACTAGGGAATATGTGCGCTACAGCATCGAATAACGAGGATTTTCTCATGTTCAGGGGGGGCTTAAGACTTTTAAAATGTCAAATGCCATATAGTTTTATGTTATGTTCTAAAACTATCAAGTACTGAGAAAGTCATGTGCTGAAATATTTTGCATTTTATTCATTTAAATATATATGTTTAACATTTATAAATATATAAATAACAATATACAAAAACATATATTTACATATGTGTATACATATTTATACGTATATACAATACACATACTTATTTATACATTTATATATATTTAATATGAATAACATGTAAAATATTTCAGCACCTAATTTCCTAGTAGCTGATAATGTTAGTACATCCACTGACTGTAGAATTACCTGTGAAACGTTTTCACACAGCCAGAAAACTGCTTGTTGTTGCAACCAAATCCTATGGGATTCTGTGAGAGTAGGGAGTAGCAAGATGGCGGCCAGTGACTTCAGTTTTTCGGCAAAATCAGCACTCCAGTGTATTATATAGCTCAGTGCTCGAGACGCACAGCCTTCCATGTTGGTGTGCTTGTTGCGTCGAAAGGATTTCCAGTTGAAGAAAGGCTATTCTTAGGCTGAATGCCGACATATGATTTTTATTTCGATATGTTTTTTTTATGATTTTATCTCGATATGTTTTTTTTTTCTTCATAAAGTAGTCATAAAAAGGCGTCTCTGAATCAAAGCTTCCCCCCAAATGTCTCACAGGCACATTTTTTAACAAACTGCTGTAGATATATAAGACAAGACAAGATAATATAGTCTTTATTGATCTCACAGTGGAGAAATTCACTCGTCACATCGGCTCATACAAGAAGGTGCAGAGTAGGAAAGGTGCATTCAGTTATATACAATGAATCTTCATATATACAATGGATCAAAAAGAATACTAAAAAATACAACAAAAAAAATAGGAATGGGCATATGATGTCTTATTTACATTCATAGTGGTATATATATATATATATATATATATATATATATATATATATATATATACGCCTACATACATACGTACCTACACATGCATATATGAGAAACGGCTGAAAAATAACCTGCTGGAATACATAGAAGTATAATTACAACCCAACATAGATCATCTTGATATAAACGATTTATATTATAGTACAGTGGTTATTGTGCTGACGGAGTCTGCAAGTGGCTTTTTTTATCCAGGAAAGGATTAGAAGGAGTTCTGATCCTTTAATGATTCAACTATTGGATCGTTAAAGGATCTCATAAAACAAGCCATTGTGTTGGTTTGTGTTTCAGCATCATCATATTTCATCACCTTAGCTCACCTTTGGTTGAAATGGTCCAAAAAAAAACCTAACAAAATCAGGATCAGCTAGTGTCAGTTCTGTGGTTTTGGATGAAGCACAAACCCTGCAGAACCTCTTGCTGAAGTGTAGGTTCGAACTTTTTACACTTATGCTGATTTATACTAAAGTAACAGAGTTGCCAGAATCTAGAGGCGTTCAGGCCGTATTAGATGCAGGAAACAAAACTGCAGGATTTTATTTCTTCAAGTAAAGAAATGGAACAGGTTAAATTAAAACCTAACGTAAAGATTACAGCATAATAATAAAAAAAATGTGTTGAAATGAAACAGGTCAGTCAAGTGCAACGCAAAAATGACAAATGTATAAAAAATTTGTCAACAAAAATAATCTTTACATTTCTTGCTGTTGTTAAAGTTGTCATATTTTCTTAGCGTTACACTGCAAAAAGAGAACAAAAAGTAAGATTTTCTAGAAATTAGTGTATATATCCTTGATTTAAGAAGGTAAATAAGATTATCTGACAATGGAATGAGTATTTAGACCCTTAAAATAAGATAATTAGATATACTGCACTTACAAGATGATGGAGATGAGTTGTTCCTATATGAAGTGCAAAAATCTTATTTGATTGGCAGATAATCTTAATTACCTGCTAAAATCAAGGGCAAATCCACTCATTTCAAGAAAATCTTACTTTCAGTTCCTTTTTGCAGTGTAGTCCCCAGATTAAAGTTGCACAATATATTGTAATGTTAAAATCAAATTGGCAAAAGATCACCTTGTCAAAGGACTGATGGAAACAATATAGGCTGGAATATAAAAAGTTACGTACATGGTGCTGCTTTAAAGGTCACTTTAATAAATAAAATCTAAACGTAGTTAGGGCTAGGGCGGCTTGTTTGCTTTTAATAGTGCCTCAGTTCATGTTTACTGTAATTCTTCTTTGAATAGGAAATATTTCAGGCTTTGAGGATTAAATGTGAAATCTTTGGCGTTCTCATACCATTCTACCAGCTGCCATAATCGAGTGTTTTGGACTCCTAGCAGGTATAAATCACCACTTCAAACCTGCATTTTGTGTAGATTCTCTGGTAGGAAACAGTTTTCCCCTCCCTGTACTCTGCATTCATCCTTGTCCATCACGTATAATTGGCTCGTTATCTCCTCCTCTGCTGCTTCCTGATCTCCTGAGCGTTTTTCCGTCTCCCTCTGCAGCCCATTAAGAATGCCCCGGCAGGGAAGAAGTACGTCCGCTGCCCTTGCAACTGTCTTCTCATCTGCAAAGTCACCTCTCAGAGGATCGCCTGTCCCCGGCCGTATTGGTGAGGAACGCCGTGTTTTGTCCGTGATTGACTGTGTGAATGCACGGCCCCTGCAGAAACCGCCGTAATAAACCGTCCTGCTGAAGGGAAAGGTAACGCGGAGGAATCACGGCGCCGTGGGAGCAGCGCCGCTCTAACTAATGCTGCGCTGCCAGCCAGGTTAACGCGAGCCGCTTCAGCGTGCAACACCTGGGTTCTTACCTGTGCTTGCAAGTCGGGTCGTCATTTAAGATTCACTAAAAAGTCAAGCTCACTACCGACACGAAGAAAACTACTTTAGCATTTTTGATACTGCGGCAACATTTTTTTTTAACACACGGGGTTCTTTCTAGTTAAGACCAAAAAATGTGACTAATGACAATATCACCAAATTTTAACTTTATTAATTAGGGACTACCAATAAGTAGAGAATTATTCACTCCTTATTTAGAAAAATCTTTTATTTAAATGTGTCTCTTCCCTGTTTAGCAAAACAGTAGACAAGATAATAGTTAGTAGGGCTGGACAATATAGGGAGAAAAAAAACATATTGATTAAAATAGAAATTATATCGATAATTATCAACAAATTCTAAACATATATTTTATGCTGTTGCTTAGCGACCTAATTTTACATACAGAACACACAAACACTGAATTCAAACTCAACCCTTTATTCAACCAACTTTTTACCAAAACTACCAAGTTTTTAAAAAAGGAAAAAGAACATGTGCTCTCTAAACTCTTTGAAGGGGGCGGGGCTTGGTGACGGAGCGTTCCTGGGTCTGCGTTGTGATTGGTTGGGAGGATGTAATGACTGTAATATTAACCTATAGTGCTAGAATGTATAAGGAAGGAAAATGTTATTCTATTGAACTTTTTATTGAGCCTTATTTTTTATCATCGATTGATATATATCGTTATTGAATTATCGTACAGCCCTAGTAATTAGTAGAAGTGTTGAGATCCTTTTTTGAAGATGGGAGGAATTTGCATACATTTTTGTTAGAGTTGTCCTCTTTAGACCCAAAAGCAGCAGATGAAGAAGTGATCAGAGATTTAAAAAAAAAAATACAATAATAAAATGGCTCCCTCTGATTACAATTTGTTTGGTTAGATAATTTTTTGCAAAAATATAAGGCACATTTTGCTGGAAGAGAGGAGGAATTTAGCTTATAGGACATCCCTGACCATATTTCCTGATATGGTGAAGATGTTGTTTTTTTTTTTGGCTTTTTTCTTTCTTGAGATATAATTATGGCTGATGGTATTTTTATTTTTTTTTATTATTAAATACAGTTCTGTTCTTTATTTACTCTTCTGAAATTGACACAAATATACATAAATATAGTTATTCAGACTCAGGGTTGACCACACTTTGAACCCAAAAATACTATTTAGACATTGCCTGACATCGTTTTCACCCAAACTATGGAACGTAATCCTGCTACACTGTTAATTTTCCGGCATTTTGAAATGATGAGTTTTGGGATCGCTGACTAAGTCTGCACTCACTCAAAGTGTTTAACAGAAGGTTGAGCATCCACGTTTTTTTTTTCTTTTTTTTTTTTTTAAAGAAAGCCTTATTTTTTTATTAACATCTTCTATATTTTGATTGCATTTCCTTGACAATAACACTTGTTTTTGACCTATTAAAACTATGTTAGTAAACTGCTTTGCATGAAAACATCGTCAGCAGGAACGTTGAAGACTGCAGCTGTGCGTCGACTTTATTGTAATATTTGATCTCAGAGGCTCTTAAATATTCGAGATCGGGGAAACAGAGTTTTAGAGATGTACAAATCAGACGACTGCTGATGGAAGTCTGATCATTTCCCCTCCATTAGCAAGTCAAATATTGATTTGTTATTCAGATTTTTTCCCCCCAGTTCATTAAATGCATCAAGACTCAAAACTCCCACTTGCTTCAGTCTTTAAACGCATCAGCAGACAGCATGTACTTTGTTTAGAGTTTATTAATAACCAAGTAGAGGTTGAGGCCACACGCTTGGACGCATCAGTGGAGATAATCTTTATTTGTTGAATTCAAAATCAGGGAAGCGCCAGAACGGCACTTTTTTTTTCTAAACTGCAATCGACGTGTTTTGCTTTTAATCACTGAATTATAATGAGGCTTTACACAGATTATTTCCTATGAGTGAAAGTCCTGAGAAAGAAAACTCAGGTAAGCAGGTTTGACCCAAACCTGTCTCCATCAGCCGGGGAACGGGCTTGATCGGTGCATTTAAAATAAATCTAAGTTTAACTTTTAAAAGAAAAAAGATCTGAAAATAGAAACGTATAATATAAGGAATTTATAAACGTTAGCTCGTCTTAAAGGTGTAAGCTCTGCTGAAATAAATATAGATAATAGGGGCTGTACGATTTGGGCAAAAGTCAAATTTTGGATTTACTTTAACTATAGTTGCAATTTAATTTAGATTTTTCAATGCAAGCAACAAAAATGGCCTGTAGATAAAAACAAGGACTATTTAAAACAAGAGTTTGAAAAGTTTTTATTAATCGAAATATTATTATATTATATTTTGATTGAGTTGGACATCAATCCATGTTGACCATAAAGAGCAACCAACAAACAAATCTATGTATTAAACAGCTTGACCGGTACTTCCTGAAAGTTTCTGGTAAAAAAAAAAAAAAAAAAATCTGATTATATAAGCTCTAAAACAAATAATAAAGTCACATTATCTCACTGCTGCAACTCTCTTCCCTTCCATGTGGAAAATTGCGATTATATTGCAAACGCGACTAATAATAAACTCTGGAGGTCTTTTTTTTTTTTTTACGCATTATCTGCCTGCCTCATGAGCAACCTTCCCTCTTTAAATACGCTTTACCTCCAGCGCCGCTCAACGGGACGCGTCTCAGCTCCCATGTCTGATCAGCGATTCTGAGCTGCTGCCTGTGTCAGACGAAGCTGATTTTTTTTATTTATTTATTTTTGTTTGGTAATGAGGGGGACCAGCTGCTGATGGATTTCATAAAGCAGAGCGGCCGCCTGCCCTTGAGACAGCAGCTCCAAACATCAGGCTTTATGACGACGCAGTTTGCGCTGAATATTACCATGACTGATTGTTGGCTGGCGGTGGGAATGCTGACTTTGTGTGTCTGCCTGTCTCCTTTCAGTAAGAGGATAATAAATCTGGGTCCTGTTCATCCCGGTCCGGCCAGTCCCGACCCTCAGCCTGCCGGAGCCCGAGTCTCCTGTGGACACTGCAGCAACACCTTCTTGGTATCCGCTTTCTGCTTAAGAACACATTTTGGGCGCCATACAGCTTAGATTAGCAAAATATACTCTAAGATTTCTGTATATCCCGTGTTTATGTCTGGCCTCCTGGTGAAATTTGTTTCTAAATCTTTAATTTGAAAAATGGAATCACCACCATGAGGGGCTGATCAGGTAGGCTCCCTCCACGCTGGGTTAAGGCCACAGTAGGGCTGGGCGATATGGATTAAAAAATAAATCTCAGATTTTATCATACCAAATCTGATTAATAAATTTTTTTTTCCTTTTTTTTGTTTTATAAAAAGAAATTAAAGAAATTATTTTAAAACCTTGCTTTTATGTCAAGCATTACGTCAGGGAGTTGACCTGAATTCAAAGTGCAACTAAAAACAAGCTGTGAAACAGGGTTGTAAAACAAGATGGCAGCCGTGCCATTATAAACAATGAAACTATAACAAAACATTTGCTGCTAGTGGTATTACACATTGAGCTAAGAACAGGCTTCACTGCACTTGTGAACTTCAAACTAAGTAAAAAAAAAAGTAAATAAGTAAATGAAGTACCTCGTATTATGGTAAAAAAAAAGTTTCTACTTAACAATATTTTGACAATACATTTGCCTAAACATATATTCAGCATCACATGCTGTTCTCTTCATGGAAACCCAATGAGTGTATTGGCAAAATAAAATCCAGATTTTCCAAAAATGAAATCTTAAAGAATTGTAAATTCAAATTAATCGATTAAATCGATTTATCGCCCAGCCCTAGACCACAGTCGGTATCCACGAGCTTTCACATCCTACAGCCTTGTTAGCACTGAGTGGATTTTTCTTCCCTACTGGTCTCATAGACACACAAACCCCTGTCTTCTCTTTGGTTTCTCCATTTTGTATTTAAAATGCAGCCTGAAAGAGGCACGACCTCCTCCAGTCAACCAGCCTCTGTGCAATTTGGAGGTGTGTGTGCACTTCTCCACAGCTGGGAGCCCAGCTCATCAGGAGCCTGATCTCAGCAATGCTTTAACTGCAGTGAATTTGTGGATTGTTCCTATTAACGTCGCAGAGGACTGTTTGAAGTAATTATGGGCTATTATAATGGAAGTGTCAGTAAAACACAGTTTGGATGTCGACTTTTAAACAGAGCCTCGCCGCGGTAGATGCCCCTAGCTGAAGCACGATGCCAAAGAACGCCGGATGCAGTCACTCTCCGGTGTGTAGGGTGCCTCGGTGTTTGAGCAGACAAAAATCCGTCCCGCCAGCAGGACTTCAAGAAAAATGGGGACCCTGCAACAGAGCTGTCGTTCAAAACAATAGAGAACCAGCTGCATTTCAGAACAAGGACGCTGCATTGGAAAAGGAAAGCTACGAGTAGAACAGGCACATAGTCAAAGGTTCTGGATGAAATGGGAAACATTACGATGTACATTTAGAAAATACACAGAAGTCAAAGTGACATGGTTTGACAAAATACTGAGCTTTTTGCTTAAAAGCAATTAAAGTTGTAAATTACAACGCCATCACACAGAGCAGTTTTGGGTCCCTGCCTCTGTTTGCTTGACAAAGTCCCCAGAAAATCCTTATTAATAAAACCATATTTTCTGCAAAGCTCCAGTAATAATGCTGTGAAGAGCAGTTTCACGGCTCTGCAGATAATAAAAGCACGTCTGTCCTTTTTTTTGATCCTCGGCTGCCTTCCTTCTCTCCAACTGAAGCACGCTGGGAGGAAATTTCTGTAAGTCGCCGAGATATTTGCTGCGAAACGTGCTGGCGCGAGTGAATTATTAAAAAAAGACGGGACATCCTTCCTCTGAGCCAGGACCACGTCGAGCTATTGCTGCAGATCAATAACCGTACCAGCAGACTGCTGATGTATTACAGGTCATTTCGTGTTGTAGGGAAACATTTTTCTTTGCCGTTTTTTATTTATTTTTTTAACAATATGTAAGACGAGTAAAGATGTTATGGAAATATATGATGGAAGAGAGGAAATGGTTGCAGGAAAGAGAAGAAGGGAGAAATACTCTCTGATGCTAAGGGAAGTTTTAAAACGTAGCTTAAAGACAAGATGGCTCAATAAAAATACGAACCTGTTAATATTTCCTTTGAGCAGGGGTGATTATTTTCTATGGTTCTGGGGTATATTATAACCCTGCATCTATGGGTTTTTTTATATATAGTAGTAGAAATTCATCTTTTTTTCCCTCAATTGTTTGAGAGGAGTTTGGCTGAAGCAAAAAGAAATGATCAGTGTCTGTCAGGAGGAAGTTAAAAAGGGATTTCCAGTCAACACAACAGGCACACTTGACAAGTTTTTATCACCGTAGCTGAAATGTTGGCAAACGTGCAGCTTGCTTTTTCGGCTCCATTTGACGCTCGTATCTTTTTACGTTTTGTGATTTCAGTGGACAGAGTTCACGGACCGGACGCTGGCCAGGTGCCCGCACTGCAGGAAAGTGTAAGTAGCCTTAACCCAACCTTCCCGTCTTCTACACCGGCCGGCTTTCACCGCACGTCTGTGGATTATTTTTTATTTTTAACAGTCTTTTGGCTTTTAGCTGAAGCTCTCACTCGCAGAGAAACAAGTCTAATGGAAAAGAGCAAAACCTTCAATAACAGTTTTTTTTATAAGGTGTAAACATAAGCTGAGCTCCATCCATCCATCTGACCAGATATCTGTTCGTCCGTCCAGATATAAAAACTCTGTGTTGAGCTCTGACCTCTGCAGAGATATCTGTTGTAAAGTGTTTATTGTTTAAGATTTGCCATAAAAACAGCTTTTAGAAGTTCCTTTGAGCCGTTTGTCGGTTAATTTTAGCTTGTAAATGTGCAGTTGTTTGGCCCAAAAGTATTCACACCCCGTGGCAGGTTTAGACTTAAAATTATTTTCTTTCATCCAGTAAGTTTGTTTCTGACAGGAAAGGAGAGCAGCATCTTCCAGAAGACGGCAAAACAATGTAAAAGAAGTAGAAATTAAAAAAAAAAAAGTAGTTTATTGACTTTTATTTACAGCTTAATAAAAAAAAATACATTGGTGTAATTTTAAACCTTCTCAACAATTTAATAACGATAGTAATAATTAGTAATTCGTTATTACAGCAGTCGACCTGTTCTTATAATCGCTGACCAGGTTCTTGCATGTTTCTGCTTCTATTTTGATCATTGGTCTTTGAAGTTGGAGGGCCTCCTTGCCATCACCCTCATCTCTAGCTTCTTAAACAGATTCTCGGGCAGATTAAGTCAGATTTCTAGCTGGGCCAGTCCAAAACCTTGAGTTTACATCCAAACAGAAGAAACGTAAAATTAGAAACATCACTTTGAACCCAAATCTGCCAGGGAAATTAATAAATTTGGCCTTCCTGTACAAGATCATCAGTACATCCCAGATTTACTGCAACTCTGCTGTTTCACTGCCTCTCAATAATCTCTCCAGATTACAAAAACTAAGAAACACATTATTTTAAGACACTTTATTTATTTATTCATGTTGATTTTTAAAGAAACCATTGGATCACTCAATCCCCCAGCCCCACTAAGGAGTGACATTACTTTTTAATTAGCTTGTCTGAAACTAATACCTGTAAATGTTAAAAAAATAAAAATGAATTAGCAGGTAAACATGCAGTATGTAACGATTTTTATGACCTACTGGCTGAGTGACACTAAACTGAGGCCCGGTAATAGAATTAAAACAGCTTACAGCGTTATAACAAATCCAGAATGGTCATTTCAGCACAAAGTGGGGCAGAAGTTGTTGGTTGCTCCCTGCTAGCTGTAGGAAAAATATAGACGTTAAATAATTGAAACGAAGCTGCAAACTTTTAGATCTACAACAGCTTGAAAAAGAAAACACACACCTAGGAGAAGAGCAAAAGTTAATTTCTGTGTCCAGGCTGTAAGAATTTGGCTAAATCCATCGGATTTCCAGTGTGTATGCCAGAAAAAGCTCGAGGGACCTCCGAGAAATGGAATACAGAGGAAGAGATGAAAGTGATATCTGGTGATGAGTTATGTCTGCATTATGGATGAAGATGATGCTGCTGGAATGATTGGTTGAGTGCAAGTCCAGTAAATTATCTGAATATGAAGAAAAGCACATCTCCGCTGTCACAGATGAGGAAAATGAGCAGCGCTCGAGGCAGAAGGTTTGGCCTCTGCACGTATTTTTTGGACCATAAGACACACCGGATTATAAAGCGCGTTAAATATTCTTCTCAAGTGTGTAACATCACTCGGCACTGCAAAAAGGGAACTAAAAGTAAGCAAAAGTTTCTTGAAAGGAGTGTGTTTTTCCTTGATTATTGCAGGTAAGTAAGACTAACAATTCATCTCCATCATTATTTCACACTGCAAAAAGAGACCTAAAATAAGTAAAATATTCTTGAAATAAATGTATTTGCCCTTGATTTGAGCAGGTAAATAAGATTTTTTGCCAATGGGATGAGTATTTTTACCCCTAAAACAAGATAATTAGATATACTGCACTTGAAATAAGATGACAGAGATGAATTGTTCCTATTTTAAGTGCAAAAATCTTATTCAATTGGCAAATAGCCCTATTTACTTGCTCAAATCAAGGAAAAATAGTTTCATTTCAAGAAAAAAGTGCAGGTTATCTAATTATCTTATTTTAGGTGTAGAAATACTCATTCCCTTGGCAAAAAGTCTTATTTAGCTGCTCAAATCAAGCCAAAATGTACTCCTTTCATGAAAATGTAACTTTCTTTCCCTTTTTGCAGTGCGCCCCTTCACGTCCACAGCTCTCTATTTGTCTCTGTCAGGAGGACAGAGTAGCTGGACTATACTGTCCTGTTTCTAACATAAGGCCAAAATAAACATAACTTTTATATTGAATTAACTTAATTGGTTTATTGTTGTTAGCGCGTACTCTGGGCGCAGGCTGCTTTACATGAATGCACTTCTAGTTTAGACGTTACAGTCAGGCAGTCTTGTAGACAGCTCAGGGGTCCTATCAGGTAGTGACACAGTTTTACCGTAATGCTCCTAATGTCCATTGAGCGGAGTTTCCTTGCTAACCAGAGTCGTACTTAGACATTTTAACAGATTTTGAGCACATTGTAACACATAAAATCAGCCAGTAAGCACAACAATAATCATAGATAACGCGCATCATCAATTTTTGAGAATATTTAAGGATTTTAAGTGCGCTTTATAGTCAAAACAATACAGTAAATTTGCAGGTGGACATTGTATTTTTGTAAAAGATCTTTCCGCCGAGCAGAGTGAGTGCAAACCTATTGGAAATGTGAAGCGGGAATAATACAAAGAAAAGTCCATGACGGCTCCATCGTGAAGCGCCGCTCTGCCTGCAGCTGTGCGAGAATGTTGCTACCTGACTGACGAAGGTCTTCGTTTTTCATTTGTAGGGTCCATGCCTCAGCAGCTCAAACCGACGGGCAGAAGGAGCTCTGCATCAGGATGCATCCCTTTTTCCTGCAATCAGGGTTAAAGGAATATATCGATAGTTGGAAACCTTTTTAATTCAATTTTACCACAGCAGAGCTCTGTCAGCGTGTTGTTTTTTTCAAAAAGCTTTGTTTAGGGGACTTTATGAAGGTCCAGATGTAGACGTTCTTCTCCAGGAAGGCGATTATATTCCTGTTTACCGAGATTACAGCAAAAGAAATTAACAATATCCATCTTTTTGTTTTTAAATAGCCGTTTCTATTCCTCGCGTTTAACCCTGAAGCTGGGGGATATTGGGTGGTGTGAGTTATGAGAGGTCATCATAACTAGTTATGAGAGGTAAAAAAAAAAACTAAATTAAAAAAAGTGTTTCCTCCTCCTCTGCAGGTCCTCCATTGGTCAGCGGTACCCCCAGAGGCGAAGTTTGTGGTGCTTTCTACTCTGCTTGCTGTTCAGCATCTCCACTGCTGGACTAATGGTGAGCGGATCCCACACCAAGCAACGTCTGACGGGCTCCTTGTCTCCTGGGAAACTTTCCCTCATTGGGATACAGGCGGCCATCTTTTGCATGCATTCACCACTGATCATTATTATACACTGGAGTGCTAATCACCGTCTGTTTTAACGAGTCGCTTTGAAGCCACCGGCCGCCATATTGGTACTCCCTATTTCCCCCCAGTAACTAGGGAATATGTGCGCTACAGCATCGAATAACGAGGATTTTCTCATGTTCAGGGGGGGCTTAAGACTTTTAAAATGTCAAATGCCATATGCTTTTATGTTATGTTCTTAAAATATCAAGTACTGAGAAAGTCATGTGCTGAAATATTTTGCATTTTAATTTAAATATATATGTTTAACATTTATAAATATATAAATAACAATATCCAAAAACATATATTTACATATGTGTATACATATATATATATACATATATACATATACACATACTTATATATACATATATATTTAATATGGATAACATGTAAAATATTTCAGCACCTAATTTCCTAGTAGTTGATAGTGTTAGTACATCCACTGACTGTAGAATTACCTGTGAAACGTTTTCACTCAGCCAGAAAACTGCTTGTTGTTGCAAGCAAATCCTGTGGGATTCTGTGAGAGTAGGGAGTAGCAAGATGGCGGCCAGTGACTTCAGTTTTTCGGCAAAATCAGCACTCCAGTGTATTATATAGCTCAGACGGAGCGGCTGCAACACCCTCCGTGAGCAGCAGAGGGCGCAGCATGAGCGCAGCATGTGTGAATCCGAGCCGCAGACGTTTCCGGGCTGCATGAAGAAGCAGAGCCAGCCAGTAAACGTCTCGCCATTTAATCTAGTTTTATGAAAAGGGCTGCTTTAATTACCACAGGGTGATACAAGAGCTGATAAACGACACGTTTTTTTTTAAACGAGCGCTCTAAATCAGATTTCTAACAGCGCGCACCTAAAGGAAGGAACCGATCAAAAGGCTTCTTTTTTTTTTGGATTTAATTAAAAAAAAAAAATTTACGCAGGGAAGTGAAGATTAATCTGTTGAACACCTTTTAGCATGTTGTACGCCTTATCAGCGACACATGATGAGAGATGGCCGCACTGACCCCCTAAGAGCGGCCTGATTGTTCATAACCGAGATAACGGCAGAGAAAAACCCCTGATCCAGAAGTCAGAGGTCCGAGGATTTCTGACCCATTTAGACTGTTTAAGTTTCTATCTCGGTGACTGCTGCTCATATGTGACCCAGAAGCGGAACTCCAGGTTTTATTCCCGGTTCTGTAACGATGGGGTTTCACTCAGAAACGGCTCATGACTCAGATCATCCTGTGGCCGTTTTCCAAAACGCACAAAACCAGGATTTATCAAATCAGCTGCTTTACAGCGATTTTTTTCCTTAAAACTTTTCAGCCTTTCACCATGTGAAACGGGAATATTCATCCCAGCAGATTCTCTGTCACGTCGTTAGTTTCCTAATATTTCCTTAGATCAGATCAGACCCGTATCCTCTGCTGCTCACAGCTTTTTAGAGCTGCTACATATTGTTACGTTGTCTCAGATCTTTGTAGCTCTGATGTTAGTGATTTTATTTATTTTTTTAGCTCTTTTCAACGAGTGGAAAAAGTCTCCAACGTCAAAAAAAAAAAACTGCAGAGAACCCTTCAGAACTTTGGTGCAAACCCATTTAAAGTGATTGCCAGAGTACAGAACCGTCTAGGTTTGACGGAAATGCAACACCCTGCAAAAGTATTCATACCCGCTGGGACCTTTCCTCGTTTTGCACCGTTACATCCACAAACATCAACGTATCTTATTAGGATGTTAAGTGATAGTCACTAAGTAGCGCGTAACTGGGAAGTGGAAGAAAGATAGAAACCGACCGCCTCCAACGGCGCCTAATCATTAGAAAGAATCCACCCGTTTGTAATTTTATCGCCGCTTAAATCCGTAAATCCAGCCGTGGAGACGTTTAAAGCAGGGTTTGGTCATAAAACAACATCTCAAGCTGTGAACAAAAGAGTTTGGGACGCCTCCAAACCTACCAGGAAGCAACCGGCCCTCCGCCTAAACCGACAGAGGACCGTTAATAAGAGAAGCTGACTCTGGAGGAGCTGCAGAGATCCACAGCTCTGTTGGTAAAACTATTGGTTTATTATATAGCCACTTTTTTATGGAAGAGTCGAGCTGCTTTGTTGAAGCATAGCTGAACTTTTTCGCCTACTTGACAAGAAACGAATCCCAGACATCAGACCCGAACTATGTCCCCCACCATGAAACACGTGGCTGGAAGCATCAGGGCTGGACGATGATTCAATAACCATATATATCGACTGATAGACGTAAATTGATGATAGGAAAAAAAAAGTTAAATAGAACAATTTTCCTTCCTTTTTGCCTTCTAGCCTATCATGTAGGTTAACACTACAGTCATTACATCCTTCCAACCAATCACAACGCAGACCCAGGAATGCTCCGTCACTAAGCTCCGCCCCCTTCAAAGAGCTCAGAGAACACGCGTTCTTTTTTTAAAAACCTGCAGTTTTGCTATAAAGTAGAGTTTGAATTCAGTGTTTATGTGTTTTCTGTATCTAAAAATAAATCATTAAGCTACAGCATCAAAAAGGCCAGGGCTGCACTTAAAATTTGTAGATAATTATCGATATCGATCAATATGATTTCTGTTTTATGTGTTTTTTTTTTTTCTATATTTTTTTTCTATATTGGGCGCCTTTCTTTAGCAGTGGTGGGGCAGTTCTGCAGAGTTGGTGGCATCACAGAGGGCGCTAAATACAAGGGAGTAGTGAAATATAACCTTGTTTAAGGCGCCAGTCGTGGAAAGGACCCAAAGCTTCACCTTCTAGCAGAACAATGGCCCTAAATGCAGAAGCAAAGCTACAGTGGATGTTTAAATCCACAAGATGCTCTGTGATCAGACGGCAGGCAGAGGCGTTCCCCCAGAGGACGGACGCTGCTCCAAAATACTCACACAGACACGCTGTGTGAGTATTTTGGCAACGCACCGCTTCGTGTTTCTGTCCCAGGAAGAGCAAAGCAGTTTGTGGCTGTGATGCGGGCAGAAAGTTCGCCGGGTATGAATACCAGACTTTGGCTCCGAGTCAGTAAAGGGTTTCATCTGATTCAGAGTTTTATTTCACGTCACAGAAGGAGGTTTTACACCTATTGTTGAACAGAAAGGGAAAAACATTTGACACTTGGATTTAAAGCAGGGGTGTCAAACTCATTTTGGTTTAGGGGCCGCATTCAGCTTAATCTGATCTCAAGAGGGCCACACGAGTTAACTCATTGTAAGATTATATAAAACTAATAAAAGTGGACTTGTTGTTGATTTTTATATTAAGTTAATTTCACTTTTACACAATATATTATGAATAACCTCAGCGTTTTTAAGAAAAGTATGTGCAATTTCAATAATACTTTTACTCAGTTAAACATTTACTTGTGCATTATGCATAAGAACTGATCACAGTGATTATACAATGTTGAAAAACATTTATTCACATTTTTTGGAACTTAAAAACACTGTCATGCATGACAAAATACATCAAACTGATAAAAATTAAAAAATGATTTGAATTTTTCCACACCTGAAGCTTAATCTGCTAATTAAAACACAGCGCCCCTCGTGGACAATATAGGAACTGCATATTTTCAATTAAACAAAGTACATGTTTTTTTCAATAATTGTTTTATCATTCTCTTCCTTTTATCTTGTCCACTTGTGAAAGTCAAATCTGATTTTTTTTTTTTTTTTATAATGATAATGCATTTAGCCACAAGGCCGGTCTAAATTGTTCGGCGGGCCGGATCCGGCCGTATGTTTGACACCCCTGATTTAAAGACTGTTTGATAATGTTTCTGGGGTTTCCAGGAAATGCCATTTATTAGCTAATCCCTGAGAAAAAAACGTTAACGTGCTAATCAGCTGCGGATGTTTGCAGATGCTTAACTGGAATCCTGTGAAGATTAGAGCGACATGATTTGGCATTCCAGAAAAAACAAAAAAACAAAACAAACCCAAATATGGTTGCCTTTTCGCCGGCAGGACCTGAGCCCCTCTCGGCGCCCGCTGATGTCGCGCTCTCAGTCCCGCTCACAGGTGCTGACCCCCCCCCATCCTCCTCTGTCTTTGTCCCGTCTCGCTTCAGGCTGGAACGTGGGCGAAGGCTCAGACCTACCCGGGGATCTACGCCTCCTGGGCCGTCATGCTGCTCCTGGTCCTGGTCACCTTGGCCCGGGCCTTTTACTGGGTGTGCATGAGGGTCAGCCAGCCGCTCCAGAACTTCACATAGAGGACCCCCCCCCCCCCCCTCCTCCTCCTCCTCCTCCTCGCCGTCATCTGCCGCCATCCCGGCCCAACGGGAACGACGAAAGATGGCTCCTAAACAGAATATCTATATTTAATCTTCCCCCCGTGAAGAAATCCTGCTCATCTCCCCCCCCTCCTCCAGTCAGACGTGTCTCCAGAAGCGGAGCGGTGGAGGCTACAGCTGCTCGGTATCTCCCGGTAACTATCAGGTGGTTTGCAGCCTGATGTAACGATGTCCTAATCCAATCACGTGGCCGGTGTGGGGTTCATTTTAACATTTTAACACTCGTTTTCCTCCTCATGCCTGCGGCGTGAGTCTGTGGCGCTCCTCCGCACCCCCCCCCCCCCCCCCCCCCTCCCCGTCTGTCCTGTCCAGACTCTCACGTAAAAACCGTTCAGCCTTTAAGATGTTCAGACCGCAAAGAAACCGTCAGGCGACGCTATTAACGCCGGTTGAAGCCTCTTTTTTTTCTTTATTATATTTTGCCAATCAAAATATCAAGAAGCCGTCGAAACGTCTGTGGAAGATTACGACTTTAGCGGAATACGAACACAGGCCCGACGACAACTTTTAGCGTTCATGTCAAAAAATTATTCCCCCTGGGACCGACTTTGATCGGAATCAGCTTGAAAAGCCTTAAGAGGAGGCGTGGCAGAAGGATTCAGCACGCAGACACGCCGCCTCGTGAATGCATCGCGCCGTCACACCACAAAGGAGAGAGATGCTCCTTTTTTTTCAGAGTCGCCTGATTGTGGCTCTGGCCCAGCCTCCCTCTTCAAAGACGCACCTAAAAGCAGATTTCATCCTCGCTTTTGTCCGTATCTCGGCAGTGGAAGAAGAAACCCAGTTGAAAGGTTTCTTGTTTGATAAGAGCAAAGCTGCTAGATTTATCTTTATTACACGTTATCTTGTTTTTTATTTTTGTATTTATAGTCAAACATTTAGTATATCATATAAAGCTAATGACGTTCACATCTCCTGCCAGGCTGTCTTTAGCGAATCTGGTCCCTCTCCGTTTCATACGGAGAGTTTTCTAACTTCACTTTGGTCGCATTTTTACACCCTGGACTCTTTGGATTCCAGCACCGTTGCGTTCAGCGCAGACCGGCCTGAAAAGGCCCGAGTGTTTCCTCTCCACACGACTTTTACCGGTTGCTGTCGGGAAAGTTAAATGAGGAGAACTTAGCGCTTTGCTTTTGAAGACGGAGGCTGAGCTCTGAGCGGTCGCAGCCGGAGTGATTCGGTAAAAATAAATAGACGACGACACACTACTACGTTCACCCTCACCCGTTCCGTTTGCTGGTTCTGATCGCATTTATGGTTTATGTACAGTATGATTTATTTTATTCTTTTTTTTTTTTTCTGTTCGATTTGTAAATTTGTAAATTTACGTCCGCGGAACACACAGGAAAAAAACAACAAAAACAAAAAAAAACGATTTCTGTTCCTCTCCTGAGTTTAACACTAGCTGCTGTGATTGTTAAGTTTATTTGTTTTTAAGAGAGTTATTTTTGCAGCTCCTCTTCTGTTACGTATTTTAATGCGCCGGTTTCTTACTAACCCAACGAGCCTCCGGACGCCTTGGCTGTGTCCAAAACCACGTCGACATGCAGACACTGAGACGGCGTAAAGGACGAAGACTGGGTCAACCTGCTGCACTGAACTGAGCTCAGACGGTTCATACGGGGGTGTCATCTTATTTATAATGCACACTGCAAAATGGGATCACTTTTACAATCCACACTTTTTTTGGTTTTTTTACCCTCTTATTATGGGTGAATTCTGACATGGAGTGAGGTTTTTTTTTCACAGCCTCCCCCTGTTTTATATTTATTTCCAGTACAATAATCTACCTGTCTCCAGAGCATTTATTTATAAGGGCAACATGAGGTAAAAGTGATCCTTTTTGCACTGGAGTGATCTTCTTTTATTCTCAATGACTGCAAACTAAATTAATCATGTTAACCCCAATAATCAAGACGCTGATTGATGCTCTTTTCAGAGTCCGTTTACACTCAAATAAAGACATGATGATGATGATGATGATGATGATGTACGTCACGCCTCTAGTTTCTTTTTTTGTTTTGTTCTAGAGATCCAGCATGTAGCCGAATAAACCAGTTCTCATGGACCAGCGGTCCGGACCGATCTGAACTGATGCTCTGACTTTACATTAGAACGGAAAACCCGATAAACTTGCACCTGGTGCAAGATAAACTAAAAATGATGCGTGTCTTTTCCAGGTCTAGGGAGGTATGGACAAAGCGAATAAAAGCGTGGAAAAACGCGTGTGTATCCATGCATGTTTATGCTTTTTCTCAGAGATCTGGTTACCGTGCAGCAGTGTTGTAGTCAAGTCACTATGCCTCGAGTCCGAGTCCAGGTTCGAGTCTCCAGTGTTCAAGTCCAAGTCATTAAAAAAAAATCCTAGTTGAGTCCGAGTCGAGTCACTATTGATCAATGCCGCAGTGAAAATCAACGGTCATTGTAGGAACATGCCGTGACGTGTGATGTATGACATGAAGCAGTAACATTCCATTGCACTAATAATTTACATATTAAAATCATACACCAAATAATATTTTAATGACATATTAAAATTATACCCTAATGATATAAAAAAAAAGTTTAGTCTTTTTCTCAATTTCCGAGTCAGAATGATCTGAATGTAGGAGTCAGAGTCCAAGTTCGAGTCATCAGTGCTCAAGTCCAAGTCAAGTCACGAGTCTCTAAATTTAGCTAATGACTCGGACTCGAGTTCGAGTCTCGGACTGGAGTCCTACAACACCGCCATGCTGGCGGACGGTGTGCAGCGAACTCATCCGGTTTGAGACGACCTGAGCTTCGCTGCACGTTGAGTTCTGCAGGAAGCAGCCGCCACGAGACGGGATCATGAAGGGACGGACGTGGTCGGCAACAGTACTCTGGCGGCGCTTAGAGGCCCAACGTGTGTGAAGATAATATTCCCCATCAATGCTGATAAGCCTGTGTGCTTTATGCTTAATTCTGAGCCAACCCCTTTAATGTTAAAGCTGAGATTCAGACTCATCAAAACAGAAAACGTGTTTGTTTTTTTTATTCATTAGCGTCCAATTTAGGTGCTTTAGTATGAATTGTTGTAGCATCAGTTTCCTGTTCTTAGCTGCAGGAGGGGCTCCTTGGCGTGGTCTGCTGCGGCTACTGCACTGCAAAAACGGATCCAAAAATAAGTAAAATGTTCTCAAAGTTAGTGTATTTGTCCTTGATTTGAGTAGGTAAATAAGATTATCTGCCAATGGAATGAGTATTTTGACCCCTAAAATAAGATAATTAGATATACTGCACTTGAAATAAGATGATGGAGATGAGTTGTTCCTGTTTTAAGTTCAAAAATCTTATTCCATTGGCTAATCATCTTATTAACCTGCTCAAATCAAGGACAAATACACTGATTTTAAGAACATTTTACGTATTTATAGTTCCGTTTTTGCAGTGTGAAGTCCTGCTCCACAGTTTCAGAGATGGTGCCCCGCATACCGCCGTATATCTGAGGTCCTGTTGCCTTTTCTAGCGTCTAGACGCGGCCCACCCATTCATCTTTGACCTCTTGATGTCAGCGGGGCTCTCTTTGTCCGCACAACTGGTCGCCCGCCGGATGTTTTGCCTTCGCCGCTTTCACTATAAACCCCCAAAGAGGGTTAACTGAGAAAATCCCGGTACAGGAGCCGATTCTGAAGCAACCACGTCACGTTCAAAGTCGCTTAAATCCCCATCTCCATATTAAGCACGTCAACAATTCAACAGATGTAATTAAATGTGGATAGTCTAGGTAGGTTTTGTTGTAGAGATCGACCAATACAGGGTTTTTTTTTTAAGGCTGATACCGATTATTTTGACATCAGGATATAGATAGATTTTATTACAGAGTCAAAGTCCAAATTACATAAAAGAGAATATAAAAAAGAATAAGAAGTACAATTAAAAAAAAAACCCTGACTCCTAGCAATTCAGAAGGCAGTCATACCAATGTGTCCAGAGTACAGATGAGTATTTTACTGTATATGTGCTGGCAATTATTTTTTAAATTTATTTGTTTTTGTGCGTGGGATTCCTGAAGCCGATGTTGCTATTTTTCTTCCATGTTCATGATAAAAATGACAATGATGACAAATGCACTGCGAAAAGGGCACAAAAAGTAAGTAAAATCTTCTTTAAATGGCTGTATTTGCCCCTGATTTGAGCAGGTAAATAAGAGGATTTGCCTGTGAAGTAAGATTTCTGCACTTAAAATAGAAACAACTTATATCAATCATCTTATTTCAAGTGTATTATATCTATTTTAGGGGTAAAAATACCCATTACATTGGCAAATCATCTTATTTTCCTGCTCAAAACAATGAAAAATACTCTAATTTCCAGAAAGGTTCATTTCAAGAAATCGCAAATATCGGCCCAAAATATCGGCCGGCTTAAGTATCGGCCGACCTCCGTTTTGTTGATAAACCTCCACAGCACACTGCCTCTCCTCCGTGGATGTGGCAGATTTATTGTTTTACACGGCTTCATTTAAATTGGTTAAAGAAAAATACGCTGAAGAGGTTCGGAGACCACGTCTGGTACAGAACACACACGCACACACACACGCTCGGCCGCGCCTTCTTTTCAGCGTCCTCTTGAGTTTCATGCGGATATATTTTTTGCCCTGACACAAAGAGATGGAGGGATTAAGTACGAGGAGGAACCTTTCAGAAACCACAGCTCCCCGGAGAGCGGCACAACCCGGCCAGGCTAAGAGGCCAGAAAGTGGAATGGGGTGAAAATGCGGCGAGAAAAAAAAAGAAAAACTAAAACAGAAACCGATTCCGAAGCTTTCTGGGTTTTTTTTATTTTTTTTTTAAGTGAACGGTGACATCAGCAAGCCTTCTTTCTGTCACACATGAATCCACACTCTGCTTCAGGCCCCGTTTTGTTGTAAAATTATTGACTTAATTTTTCATTCATGAAACGATCCTCCCTCTACCTCTGAAGAGAGACGAGGCCATATCTCCACTCAGCTTTTATTCTCTCCGCTGTATTGATAGCTTTCCCCCTGTGAGATACTCTGCTGACAATTCAGCTGATGCGGCACTCAGAGAGCCGCCATAAAGCAGGGAGGAGAAAGGAAATCTCTCATGTAAATCATCTCGCTCGTTCCCTAACTCGGATTGTTACGGCCGAGCCGGCAACGAGATTTCATTATACGGCAACCCGTTACAGCGGGAGGGGCAATATTTTGTTCTAGGAGCGCTGATTATGCCTTTTAGAGCACCACTTCACTGCTTTGGGGCACATTTATTCATTACTAAACTAATAGCATGATGGGATTCTTTTAAAATATAGTAACACAGTCGTTTCAATGGATCTTTTATCAGGCACATTTGAAGGAGCTTTTTTTCTTTTATTCAGCACACTTGAAAACAAATTTCAGAGAATTTTTAAGGACGAGCTGAAGCTGCGCCTCTATAAATGGACCGTGTATTAATATATCCGGCAATCTTCACAGATTTTATAGTAACCAGGCTAGCGGAGGATACAGTAAGTGAGTAAAGCGACAGCAACACTCGGGCCCTGGGTTTAACCATTAGGGATGCATGTTCCTAATGTCTTGAATCCACACAGGAGAAGGGCCTCTGGGTTTTGACATTAGGCGTTCCAAAGAAAGATCAAAAGGAATCTGCACCAAAAAAATAAAAGACATCTTTATCCACCTGCAAACTGCATCAGCTAAGCTTAGAACTGCCAACCAATCAGATTATGTTGAAGAAAACCGATCTGCAGTGTGACACCTTGCACCTGCAGCAAGTTGGAACTCCATATATAAACCACCTTCTTACTAAACACACATTTATAGGTAATGTGCGTAAATTATTCAATACAGCGTCGTAAACAAGAACTACTGAACCCAGATGTGGCACGAAAAGACACGTAACCATTTCACAGTTTGTGACAGTTTCAGACTAAACATTCTCTGTTTTAGGAGATTATGTCCTAATAGTGAGCAATTATTAAAAAAACAAGGAATCCCCCCCCCCCACCCACTCCCAGAGTTGCCTTTTACTCTTAATAACTGTTAAATACTTTGTGCTCCCCCTCCCTCACAAAAATATTTTTAATATCTTATTAAAAAATCTTTTTATTTTTGTTTTAGGATGTGCACGTCTCATTTCCTATCAGAAACCAATGAAAATATATATATCTATATATGTAAATGAAAGTGAATACATTCCATTTTCAATATACGAGTGCAAAAAGCTGTTTAAACGTATCAGGAGCTACTATAGATTTTGGAGCCTGGCCAGTCCACTGAGCTATATTATACACTGGAGTGCTAATCGCCCGCTGTTTGAACGAGTCGCTTTGAAGCCACCAGCCGCCATATTGGTACTCCCTATTTTCCCCCCAATAACTAGGGAATATGTGCGCTACAGCATCGAAATACGAGGATTTTCTCATGTTCAGGGGGGGCTTAAGACTTTTAAAATGTCAAATGCCATATACTTTTATGTTATGTTCTAAAACTATCAAGTACTGAGAAAGTCATGTGCTGAAATATTTTGCATTTAATTTATTTAAATATATATATAATATTTGTAAATATATAAATAATATACAAAAACATATATTTACATATATGTATACATATATATATAAATATACACACACACACACATTTATATTATTTAATATGAATAACATGTAAAATATTTCAGCACCTAATTTCCTAGTAGTTGATAGTGTTAGTACATCCACTGACTGTAGAATTACCTGTGAAACGTTTTAACACAGCCAGAAAACTGCTTGTTGTTGCAACCAAATCCTATGGGATTCTGTGAGAGTAGGGAGTAGCAAGATGGCGGCCAGTGACTTCAGTTTTTCGGCAAAATCAGCACTCCAGTGCATTATATAGCTCAGTGGGCCACACTGATACGCATCAGTCTGGAAAGGAGCTGGTAGAACCTGATTTTTTTTTGTATTACGGCAAAAATGGCAAGTTACATTTAATATTGTGCAGAAGCCAAATGAAGTAAGACATTCCGACTGCCAGAAAGACAAGGAGATTTCACAGTTTTAGAGGACTGTCACAGCAGCCTCTCAACACTGTTGTCAAAACAATGGTGCTTTTTTATTATTATTATTGTGACAGTTCTTGGTAAGAGCTGACATTGAATTATTAGTTTTTCTCCAGCAGCAGAATGTTATTCTTCATTGTTTTTCAATGTTATGTTGCACGACTTCATCAGGACACAGTACTTTCAAGAGAAAAAAAAGGGAAGGTAAACATAGATTGGCTTGCAAAAATATTCATATTGTCACATTGCAACTGCAAACATAAATATATTTTATTGGAATTTTATGTGAAAGACCAACATAGAGATGTATACAATTGTGAAGTAGAAAGAAAATTATACATGATACATTTTTTTTTTTTTTTTTTACAAATAAGCTGAAAAGGGCATTGTGCAAAAATATTCAGCCCCCTGAGTCAATACTTTGTGGAACCACATTTTGTTATTAGGGTACATCTTTACCAGCTTTGCACGTCTAGCGACAGAAATTTCTGCCCATTCTTCTTTGCAAAACAGCTCAAGCTCAGTCAGACTAGATGGTGAGTGTTTGTGAACAGCAGTTTTCAGATCTTGCCATAGATTCTCGATTTGGTTTAGGTCTGGGCTTTGACTAGGCCATTCTAGCACACAAACATGTTTTGTTTTAAGCCATTCCATTTTAGCCCTGGTTTTATGTTTAGGGCCGTTGTCCTGCTGGAAGGAGAACTTCCTCCCCACTCTCTTTTTGGCCAAAAAGTTCTCTTTTGGTCTTTTCTGACCAAAGCACCTTCTTCCACATGTTTGCTGTGTCCCCAACATTACTTCTGCAAATGGGACTTCAGAAATGGCTTTCGTCTTGCGGCTCTTCCGTAAAGACCACAGTTATGCAGTTCGCGACTAAAAGCTGGCCTGTAGACAGATTCCCCCACCTGAGCTGTGGATCTCTGCAGTTCCTCCAGAGTCACCATGGGCCTCTTGGCCACATCTCTGATCAGTGCTCTCCTTGTTTGGCCTGTCGACCTTGTCTAGGTAGGTTTACAGTTGTGCCATACTTTACCATCTTTTCATTTCCAGATGATGGATTGAACAGTGTTCCATGAGATGTTCAAAGCTTGGGAAACCTTTTTATTGCCTAAACCTGCTTTAAACTTCTCCACAACTTCATGCCTGACCTGTCTTGTGTGTTCCTAGGACTTTTTAAAACTGTTTACTCCCCAATATTCTCTTAGAGAACCTCTGAGGTCGTCACAGAGCAGCTGTATTTGTACTGAGATCAGATCTCCCACATGCCCTCAGACAACGCCTGAAGGCAATTTGTTGCACTCAGAGAAAAGGAAGCTGAATACTTTTGCAGTCCAGTCAGTTTTATATTTGTAATAAAAAGGTTTTAAGCCATGTATAATTTTCTTTCCACATCACATTTTTTTTACCACTGTGTGTTGGTGTTTCACATAAGATTCCAATAAAATACATTTATGTTTGTGGTTGTGATGTGACAAAATGTGGAAAAGTTCAAGGGGTATGAATACCTTTACAAGCCGCTGTAATGCTAAACTCACTTTTCATGCACTTTTTATGAATATACATAAATGTTCAGCTATACAAGCTCCTTTTATCTTCCAGAACACGCAACAAATATCTTTGACAAAGTTAAATAACAAATTATGCCACAAGGTCTTTATCTGTGCATGCTTTGTTTATCCATTTACCCATCCAAGATCGGGTCGAAAAGTAACCGGTCTGGGAGGGAAACCCAGATATCGCTCACCCCAACCATACTCTCCATTTAATCCTGAGGGGTGCCAGGGCACTCACAGGCCAGAAGGGCTAAGCGGTCCGTTCGGCGAGTTCTGGATCTGCTCCAGAGGTTATCGCCCCACTGGCACGTGTCTGGAAAACTCATGATCGAGGTGCCCAGCTGGCAGCCTAATCAAGTGCCCACAACACTTTATAACCTTTTGGTGCAGAGAGCAGCAGCTGTACTTGGGATTGCAGTGGAAGCTCAGCCAATTGAATCTAGGATCTTGTTCTCTTGGTCACGATCCAGAACTTATCAGGACCATAGATAGGGGGGTGGGAATGTAGCCCTGTCTTTACTACCAACAGGTTGGAGATACACTTGTGTTATGAGGCCCTAATCCACACATCTATGGAAGGTTCTACGTATTTTCCTATCAGAAGCATGGTTCAAGACTAGGAGAAGCTGAGTGTCATTCTGATGGCTTCAATCTGCTGTGAACCGCTCCAGCCCACGCTAAAAGTCATTGTCTGAAGAGACCAACATAACCATAGCACTACAGATGAGACCCCCAAAGGTTCAAAACATTCACTCCCCTCTCCACAAGTAGCTATGGCTTGAGATGCTGTCCATGAACACTGCAAACAGGATTGGCAACTCGGGAGCAAGGTTGACTCTGTGTTGAAAGCATATTCAGAGTATTGTTTTGAGTATTCCATGGTCAGATAGGACTTACAAGCATCCCTGGTACCCCATACCCACCCAGCATTGCCCACAAACTGCTCTGGGTTACAGTAGTTAGAACCCCTTGTAAAGTAGTGTGGCCTAGCAGTCTAAGGCACTGGATTAAGGCTCCAGTCTCTTCGAGGCCGCAGATTTGAATCCCACCGCTACCAGTATGTTTTTTTATTAGTGGCACAGTGGTTAGCACCCTTGCCTCACAGCAAGCAGGTCCCGGGTTCGAGTCCAGGGCTCAGCAGGGGCTTTTCTGTGTGGAGTTTGCATGTTCACCCCGTGTCTGCGTAGGTTTCCTCCGGGCGCTTCGGTTTCCCCCACCACTAAAGACATGCTGGTCAGGTCGGCCATTAGTGGCGGCGCGCTCAGTCGCAGCAGCTAAAGGCTAACCCTTCTTCTGATCTACGTAATTTCATTGTATGTACCTTGTATGTATAATGAGAAATAAAAGTATCTTATCTTCTCCAGGTCTAAAAAAAAAACCCTGATACACTGGATGACTAAACTCACAAAGATCTGGTTTACTGTTCCATGGCCAGAACAAATGCCACGCTGGTTTTTCCTGAATCCAAGCTTCAGCGATCGGTTAGAGCCTCCAACATCCAGGAGTAAAGTCTGATCCCCCAATAACTGGAACCCACACTTTGGTCCCTTTTTTTAAAGGATTGGGAATACCACCCCGGTCTGCCACTCCACAGGTGGTTTGCCAGTAATTTATGTGACAGCGAAGACCACAATAGGCCCACAATCTGTTGGGCCTTTAGCATATTGATATAAATCTCACCAGTTTCTGGCGCCATGCAAAAAAAGCAGCTTTTTAAGTATCTCAGTTACCTTTTCTGTGGTAATTGCCTTTCGCCCAAGCACTCAAACTCTGTGGAGGGAATGGTGACCAAGTTGAGAAGGTCCTCAAAGTGTTGCTACAACCACTCGACAATATCCTGAGTATGGATCAGCAGGCTGGGACGTACCCTGTTTTTACTCTCTGAGTTATTGAACAGTTCAGTAGAACTGTTCAATAGAACAGGTACCAATCGCCTTCAGGAAGTCACATCTGAAAAGGAGCTCCTTAACTTCGCCTGTTCAGATTGCCTGTCTCCAACCCAACTTGGACCATGAGAGAAACTCTCCTGAAGGCGGGAGCCGAAGACATCCCCAACGGGAGCCTCCGCAGGGCATTCCCAGTTAATTCACAGCACTCATTTGGGCCGCTTCAAGTTCTATGTTCATCTAATTTTTCTTTCTACTTTTATCTGATAACCTGCTGATCTATTTTATGATACATACACTGAAATCTCTTGACGATAGTCAACAATTCTTAAAAAAGTCTCACAGAGTATCGTTTGCTCAGACTCCATGGATATTGCAGTACAAAAAACAGCAGAGCCATGCTAAAGCCCTGATCCCTCTTACTTACTCCCCTCTAACAGGATTTGACCCTTAAGACTCACAGCATGACCCTCATCTGCTGCAAGAGCCTCATCCTGTTTAACGTACACTCTCCCTGTTGTCCTTTTGTCTCACACATGCACTTTGCAAACAAACAGAAAAATGTTTTGACGCCACATCTAAAAAAAAAAAAAAAAAAAGAAGTAACATTGACAGTCGTAGACAGATTTCAGCACCTCGAGCCATCTCTCTCCCATCCTCCCACACACACATGCACGCCGAACGATATGATGTAATCTCAGCTTCATTTTCCGCCTAACACCCAACCTTGATGGATTCGGCTAAATGTGAATTGCAAACAACTGCTCCTGGCGCTGCAGAGGAAGAGGAAGGAGACGGGGAGATGACAAGGGATGGAGGCGTATATAGGACGGAGCGAGGAGGACGGCGGGGAGGCTGCGGCGTGTGCGTTTGGTTTAACTCGCAGTGAACGGATGATGGGATTGCACGGGCAAGAGAGAGACGGAGATGAGGGAGAGAGAGAGGCAGGGAGGATGAGAGGATGCGGAGAGATGAAGGAGAAGAGATTGAGCTGGCAGCTAAGCGCCAGATTAAACTCTGGGGTCGTCAGCTGTAAAACAAACAGTCCTTTTAGCAGGGATCAAATCTAGACTTAACCCTCCTCCCGCTCACTCTGTCTCTCAAAGTCTCATCCTCCTCATCTCCTATCCTCACACAAACACACAGATGGGCACGGAGGAGATAATACCGATCGCTCAAGTGGAAAAGGAAAAGCAGAAGGAGGACCATTTCTGTAGAAACGAAGGCCCACTTTTTGTGTTCTTTGCTATAAATGGCCCCTCTGAGAATGGGAGGTATTTTTAATACTAAGACAGAACTCTTTCATTGTATTTATTCCTTCCCCTATGTACAACTTCTCTCAGCGATGGAGTCGGTATATAGCGGAGACAATAAAGAGAGTTTTCCTCATATGTCTCGGTGTTTATATTGCATTCGTACAGTAATATTCCCCTGACATTTTCCGCTCATCTCAGCGCCCGGCTGCTTAGTTTAAATTTCTCAGTGATTCAGGTCTGGATGCTGCCTGGGCGCCTCCATCAGTCCTAAGGCTCAATTTCCAAACTGTCAGCTTTTATCCATGGCTTGAGGCCCCTCACTTTGTTGTTTCTGCATATTTTCTTGTGTGTCCTGATATACTGCCACCTGCACATTCAACGCCAATGGCAGCTATGGCACTACGGAAGAATGTCAAATAGGAAGATACTACAGGTAAAACTAACTGATCAAACACACAGGGTAACTGGAGCTATTATTGAGTGCTAAGGAAAGGCTAATTACCAACCATCCATCCATCCATCCATTTTCTAACACGCTTATCCCTATTGGGGTTGCGAGGGTTGCTGGTGCCTATCTCCAGCTGTCAATGGTCAAGAGGCGGGGTACACTCTGGACAGGTCACCAGTCTACCACAGTAATTACCAACCAAATATTAAGAAAAAAGAAAAAAAAGAACCAGAACATAGACCTCAGACAAACTAAACTCTGACTTCTACTGGTAGCCACAGCAGTAGTTCTAGGGGGGGGTCTAACACTGTTCTAACTTTCTATCTGGGCAGATATGCTCTAAATTGGCTTAAAACACTCTCTACAGCAATCCCTCTGCATATTATTTGTAACTGTTGTTGAAATAAATCTTATTTATTTCCTAAGCTGTCAAGAAAGAGATCTGTGTTTTTAATCCGAGCCAGAATTTATCAAATTCTTACTAAGAAATGAAAAACAGGTTACAGAATGGGACAAGTGACCCAGAAGGGGGTCAGGTATGTTCTAACAAAAACAAGAAAACAGCATTGCTTTTTGACCATCTTGCTCTCCAGCAACCGCCTTCATGGCCCAACTTCTCAGACCCTCCTGCTAAGACAAAACAAAGCAGGCCATGACTGGCAGCTGCTGTGTAAAATGGTGTAACAAATTTATGTAAGGTCATACACCAAGGCTAGAATAACATTTTTACACAACACAAGCATTCATCCATAAAAATACATGTTTTGCTGCTGCTGCTCATTTTATTTCTAAAGCTATCACCCTCGGCACTGGAGTCCAGCAAGGCAGTGTACTAGAGCCGATGCCTTATTTAATTACACTGAAGAGTGTTTAAACTACAATTACATTGGTTCATTTGCTTAAAACACAGTGGTGCTGGTTCTCATCTACATAAACGTGACTGCCTACATGGAGGAGATGGAGTATCTGGCTTTACGTCAGTTTTTACCTCAAGAAGACATCAGGGGAGAGTGTCAGCATCTTTATATACTCAATGGATTTGGCAATTGAGCCAACACTTCTTAATCTAAGTATACTGAGCCCGGTTCTGCTGGTGGTTTTTCTTTCCACTGTCGCTTCATGCTTGCTCAGTATGAGGGATTGCTGCAAAGCCATGGACAATGCAGACGACTGTCCACTGTAGCTCTACGCTTCTCCAGGAGTGAATGCTACTTGGAGAGACTTTGAAGCAATCAACTGGTTCCCTTATATAGGACATTTTTGACCAATCTGTATATAATATGATTGATTTGACTTTGTAAAGTGCCTCGTGATGACATGTTTCATGAATTGGCGCTATATAAATAAAATTAAATTGAATTGAATTGAATTGAAAGTCTCAAAAGGCAAGAAAGAGACGGTACCATGTAAGACAGCTTCACAAGTTCACCAACAGCTGATTGGTCTGTACCCCAGACACAGATGGAGATCATCGTACCTGCTGAAGTATGTAAGTCCAGTTGTTTCTGGCAACAGGTAACCATTTTTTATCCCAATATGTGCAATAAACATTGTATAATATGCTAAAAGAAATGTTTGTAACTTCTTTTTTTTCTTGCAATGGATTTGGGTTTAATTGTATTTATTGATAATTATTTTATACTTACTATGGTATGGTATATTTATTGTCCTTTTTATGTCTTTTCTTTAATTCTTTAATTGTGCAGGTAATTTCAATGTCAATGGCAATAAAGTCTATCCACCCAAATCATTTTGCACCCCCACTAGCTGCAAGTTGAAGGTGTCTGAATTGTAGATTTATTCCAAAGAGGTCAAGACCTTAAACAGTGTGTGTTGTTGCACCCATTGTGCAGTTGAATCTCAATCTCTGAGATAAAAATAATTGCCACATTTATATTTTTAATTTACACTGGATGTTAAAGCACACGGGTTGAGGAAAAGTCTAATTAACCTTCCTCTCCATCTCTTTCTGACCGTTACAAGAAAAACAAACAAAAATACCTGCGTGTCGTGCGTGAAATTAAAAAAAATGGGACCTGGCTCAGAAGAATTTAAATAAATCCTGCCCAATTACCCCAATAAAAGTCTGAGAAATATTGAAATGACTGTTTGCAGTTGTTTAAAGTCTTATCCGTTCAAAACCTCTGGTTGCTAAGAGACAGAGATGGTGCGTAACATTTCTGAGTTTTCTGTTTGGGTTCATTAGTGAGGCATAGAGGTGCCGGAGAGGAATATGCCTGAGTTTAGTTGAACCCTTGTTAGCTGCTTTTCTATAAATGTGTGCAAAATACAAGATTTTTTTTTAAGGCACCAACATCTAGTGCTTCTGAAAGTACACTGTGGCAGCAGTGGCGGTAAAACAAAACTCACCCACAATTTTTACCGATTATCTTTTAAAATTTATGCCATTAGAATTTTTTTATTTACAGTCCAGACTTGCTTAATGTTACTTTATACTGACGTGTATGCCTGATACGTCAAGGGAAATGTATTATTGTCAATAATAATATCTTATTTTCTTTGACTTTATTATGGTATAATGTCCTTCAATTATCTTTGTCGACCTCATTATACTGTCACAAGCAATGATAATATGAGATGGGCATGGATGTTACTTTATACAGACAATATTCATTGCATGTGCAGTAATGAAGGCATTGCTTCCAACTGAATGAGATGCCGGAGACAAGTTGATGATATTATCGAATTAGGGCAGCTGTGGCTCTGAGTGGTCATTTTCTATTGGAAAGATGTGGGTAGGATTCCTGCTTCCTCTTGCTACATGTCAAAATGCCCCTGGGCAAGGCACTTAGCCTCAATATGCCTACTGATCTGTGTATCTGTGTGTGCAGTTTGTGTGACTGGGTAAATGTTGCTCTAGTGTTATAGCCCTATAAGTGGTCAGTATATGTAGAGTATATATGTTGTTTGCTGGACTATTAATCTACATTTGACACTCTTGATCATAATCACAGGATTACAAAACTTCAGGTTGTGGTAGGGGTGTTTGTATCTGTTTAAAGTGGTTCTCGTTTATCTTTTATGGTATTTGTGTATCAGTTTATGTCAGATTCCACAGCTCTGTCGTTGGATGTATCTTGTTCCTCTTGTGCGTTGTCCCTCTGGGTTTCATGATCAGAAGGTTCAGCAATGTGTTGTCCTCTATGCTGATGATATTCAGCTGTACTGTTTAATCAATGCATCAGAGCTTCATAAGCAGGTACATTACAAAAGTAAAGATTGTGAATTTTTTTCTCACTCATTTCATTTCAGAAAGTGGAATTAATCAATTATATACATTCATTACACATAGAGTGAAATATTTAATGCTTTTATCGCTTGTAATGGTGATGAGTGTGACTTTTACATAATGAAAATCCAAAATTCAGCGTCTTAGATAAAAATTAGGAAGTTTTAAAAATAAATGTCAGACTCCTGAAAAGTATATATATGTAATTCATATGCCATGAATTACTAATTAATTTAATTTGGCATGGCATGGAGGCCATCTGCCTGTGTGTTGGTGTAATAAAAGTCCATGTGACTTTAATAACAACCTTTGGGTCATCTGCATTGTTGGGTTTGGTGTTTCTCGTCTTCCTCTTGGCAATACCCTATAAATTCTCTACAGGGTTCAGGTCAGGGGGGTTTGATGGCCTGTCAAGCACAGCACCACCATGGTCACTGGACCAACATTTGGTACCTTTGGCAGTGTTGACATGTACCCAGTCCTGCTGGAAAATTAAATCAGCAGCTCCATACAGCTTGTCAGCAGAAGGGCGCATGACATACTCCCTTACTGACAGTGTTGTATAGTAACGAAGTAAAAATACTTCACTACTGTACTTAAGTATATTTTGGAGTACTTTATACTTTTCTCGAGTATACCTTTTTTTTTGATAACTTTTACTTTTACTTCACTATATTGCCGAACTTAATTGCATACTTTTACTCCGATACATTTTCAATGTTTGGTTTAGTTACTCGTTACAAAAAGAGAGAGAGAGATGCACGCACACAAGTGTTTTGACCCCACCTTCTGATTGACTGCGACAAAGTCGGGACTTGCCTTGGCTTGTTCATCACCACCAACAGGATAAGAAGCTGGTTCAGTAGTAAAGCAGGTTAATTTAACCTTGTGGTATAGATAGAGCATCTAGTAGTAGAGCCGTGAGTCCTAATGTTGTTAACTAAATGATACCTGCAGGTGTATCTATTAGCAAGTTTACCACTTCCTGTAGGTTAACTAGACCTGGTTTATCACTTAACCATGTTCTTAGTATACACCCCCTGGTCTAGATTTTGCCTGCACTTGGTTGTGTACAGTTTTAAAGTGTATAGCCCTGACTTTACTTGAAGAAGGAAAACTGAAGGCTTACAAAAATGTTGTATTTTCTGTCTAAACTTTGTCTAAATTTCTCCTGCACTTGGTTGTTTATATTATTTTAAGTGAATTTGACTTTCAAAGTTTACCAAAATCTAAAAAATTTCATTAAAAACTGCATTTGCTTTGTTTTACTTTTTACTTATACTTTTTATTACATTACTTGAGTACATCTATTTTTACAGTAATTTTCATACTTAAGTACAAGACATTTCAGATACTTTAAGACTTTAACTCAAATAACATTTCAGTCAGTGACTTGGACTTTTACCAAAGTCATATTTCGGAGAGGAACCTATACTTTTACTTGACTCCGAGATTTTGGTACTTTATACAACCCTGCTTCCTGATAGATGACTATGTTTACTATGGACTTCAGAAAGCACAGAAGACTTCACACTGGACTTCAAGCAACATGGATTCTGTTCCTTACCGCTCTTTGTCCAGACTCTGGGACCTTGATTTCCAAAGTAAATGCAAACTTTACTTTAATCTTGATAACTGTCTTTGGACATTTGAGTGAAAATTCAGTTGTTGTTTTCTCCTTAGCCGAAGTAAGACACTTCTGTCTCTGTCTCAGGTTAAAGAGTGGCTTGGCATGAGGAATGTGACATTGGTATCCTGAAGGATTGGTCTGTGCGTGGTGGCCTTTGATGCAGACTCCAGCCTCTGTCCACTTCTTGTAAAGTGGTACTCCCTGTTGCTGGGGCACTTTTTTCTACCCCACGTTTTCCTTCCACTCAACTTTCTATACCAGGGATCTGCAACCTGTGGCTCTTTGGACCTTCCACAGTGGCTCTTAATAACTTTGGCAACAAATTATATTTTTATTATGGTACTTAAATGTAATAAGGATATTGAAAGCAGGTTTTCGCAGTTTTCTCTTGGAATAATTGCTTTTAATTTTCACAACAAAATGATGCTAAAAGTGGCAGTAATATTTCATTTTAAATCAATATTTTTTTCATTATGTTGGAAACTGTGATTTATTTTACATCATTATCCACAAATATCATCATCCTGCCCATCTTCTTTTTTTAAACCTCAAAATAGACATAAAAGGACGTTTCTTTAATGATGACAACATATTTCCTACAGTAGATCTTTATCAAAAATTAAAACTTGTCTTTTTTCAAAAGGCCGGGCAACATTTGCATCTCTGAACTAGTTTAATTGAAGTGGACTTTTAGGCAAAATGACTCTTTAGACTGTAAAGGTTGCAGACCCCTGGTCTATACATATGCTATATACAGCACTCTGAACAACCGGCTTCTTTCGAAAATAAAATTTTTACACAACACAAGCATTCATCCATTAAAATACATGTTTTGCTGCTGCTTATTTTATTTCTAATTTCTTGTCAAGGGTGTCAGTAACTGTCTTCTGGACATCTGTCCAGTCAGCAGTCTTTACCATGGTTGTGTAACCTGCTGACCCAGATTCAGAGACCATTTAGAATCCATTTGGAAGGATGTTTGTTATTGAAAGTTGGTAAGTAAACGAGGAAGAGGAATAACAGTCGTAACATCGTTTATACGCCCTAATTTGTTTTGTGGGCAGCTCCAGACCACATAGTTTAGGTTTGCCCTCTTTCGGCCACAGGCTCCTCAGGGCAACACGTTTTTATTTGAAAAGCTCCGCTGTTCATCCAAATTCTCTCCAAGAAAGAGGTTTTTCCATCATGAAGGTTTTCCCATAGCCCCAGATGTATAATACGTCCTTCCTTTCCCCCATTTTCCCCTTTATATAAGTTGTGTTCTCTCCATTGAACTCAGTAAGTCCTGAAATTATGGGCTTGATTCATAACTCGTCATAAAGACTTTGAGAAGGCCAACACTTTTTTTGTTTCAATATAACTTTAAATATCTGTAAGAACATTTGTTACTACATTTGTTAGGCCACATTGGGTTTCAGTTCTTGGAAGTTTTTTAACTTCAAAGGGATCGCTACACTTTATTGACACTTTTTTTGCCTCGTTTTTTTATTTAAAACTGAGTCTTTTCTGTTTGGTACAAAGTCTAAGCCATAGGCCATCCATTTCAACAAATCGTCCAATTTCCTGAGACGCTGCATTTTGGCTTTTTTTTTTATTATTATCTGTGAGCCGTAATCATTAAAATTGCAGGGAAGAAAAGTTGGAAACATTTCGCTCTATGTGTGATAAATCTATAATTATATTGGTTTCACTTTCTGAAATGAGCGACAAACAATACTGATCTGTTCGACAACATTCGGATTTCTGAGACGCACATGCACCGCCACCCTTAATTGACTGCTTTTCTGGCATCAAACAGGAATTAAGTTATAATTACTTTAGTTACAACTCGACTTGTAGACAGACTTATTTCACCAGATGAAAGAGCCTTTGATATCTAACAACATGTTGGAGCTTTAGACCTGTTTTGTTTTTTTTTTTTTTAATTGTACCTTTCGCTACTTTTGACTCCGCAGTGTCTTTTTGAATTAATTCCTTTCAACTAAAACTGCTTCTGTTCACCTGAAGAAACATTAAGAGCATCTGTGTCAAAAGTAGAACTTGAAAGGATTATTCGTGCTTTCATTTCTCTAAGGCTCAGGGCGTTGTGACGGCAGCTTTACTAGTTTTAGTGGCGGTGAGCTTTCAGACGATTTCAGAATGCTGCTGGTCACCTTTTAACCAACACATGTGACAGAAACCACCGTACAACCAGCTGTAGTATCACTTCACTGGTCCTGAGGCGTCCTTTTAAAGCCTGGCCCTTACTTTGGGAGCTCTTCACAGTCGAGGCCCCTCTCAAATCTCTTGACCCGCATCACGCCTCTGGAGCAGAGGGGATCGGAGCCTTTCAGGGCGAAACACGTCTGCGCGCTCCCGTTCGCTTCTCTTGACTCTTTTAAGAAGCAGACAGACACTTTTCATTCAAACACGTTTTCACCAGGCCAGGGCTTGCATTTTTGTGCTTTTATGTGGCTTCTTTGCCGTTCTGTGTCTATGAAAACTCCTGCATAAACAAATGTCACTTATTTACCTAACCCACTCATAGGAGACATGCATCAGACACTGAGGGGAGCTAGGTTTCCTCAAGAAGTAGAGTCCACACGGTTTCCCCTTTTTTTCTCCTCTTCACTTTAAAGGTAACGATATCAGGGAAGGTCCCTCAAACATATACGTGAGTGTCGTCATCCCTCACACAAGCGGGAGTGCGTGTGTGGGATTTCAGCTGGAGGCTTTTTGCATGCGACCCGCGGGTCCCCTGGCAGCTAAAAGCACAACATTCAACTCAATTAGTGGCATGCATAATTGATAGCTGTCTGAGAGAGTATTTGTATTTACACTGGAATTAAAAGCCTCCGGTGTCAGCTGTCACATCTGAGGAGCTGTAAGTGCGTGTGTGTGTGTGTGTGTGTGTGTGTGTGTGTGTGTGTGTGTGTGTGTGTGTGTGTGTGTGTGTGTGTGTCCTGGAAAAATGAATGTATAGAGATGCGTGTGCATCGTGAGAAGCCTCGGAGGAAAGCGGCTCTTTTCTGCAGGGGAAACTAATTCACCGTTGATCTGGCTGCAGCAGCAGCAGCAGCAGCGCCACACGTTCTTAGAGCTAATAGGTACAAGATGAGTTTACAGCCCTGATCTCACTGCAGCTACTTGAAGCTTTGATTTAGACTCAGATTGGGTTCAAACGCATCTTCTCAAGAATGGAAAAAAAAATTAACTAGTTTAGTATTCTTGGACTTAAATTTGACATTAGGTTCAGATTTGAACCCATTTTCATGCCGAGCTAAGAGGCAGCGAGCTGTATCACCAAACATGCATAAGGTTGAAACCGATCCCAATCAAACATGGAAATGTAATCCCAACGCTTGCCCTAAAAGTTCAAGGTGTTCTATTGGCATTTGCGTGGTAGACGAACCCAGAGCAGTGCATAATTTAGTGAGCATGATGCTAATTTGACTAAGTTTCTGAATCAAAACCCTTACAGAACAGCCACAGATGTGCTGAGGTTGAGTTAAACACAGATAAAACTCAGTTATGTTTAAGAAATATCTATATTTTTAGAAAAAATTCACCACAGTGACACGTGGTGACAATAAATATTCTTAATTTTTGATTCTTATGGGACTCTTGAAGGCAGTTTCGAGATTTTAATTGTTTAAAAAAGATGTCGAAGCCCAGATATTCACCTTCTTCCACTTTTATGTTACTTTAGACTTAGACAACTTTATTTGTCATTTTGTATGCACAGAGTGAGTACAGAACAAAATTTCGTTTGCATACAGCTTGAAAATGACAGTAAATTACTGGATTAAGTGCAGCAATGATTTAACAGTAAAACAATTGAAATGCAAATAATGCAGGAGAAAGAGACAGTGTGCGATCACAGTGTACAGGTGAGTATTTTTAAAAACCATTTGTATGTGCAGAAATGATTTGTGCAAGAATGCATTTTAGAAACTGAGAGTTCGGCAGCATTTGTAATGCTAGATAAGGATGCAATGATGCAAATGTGCAAATATGCGAATGTCGTACAGAGTCCAGTTTATAGCTGCAGCAGTTCAACAGTCTGATGGAATCACTTTGTGATGCTCTTCAATCAAAGCATATCCACGTGTTAAAACAGCATCTGATTGAGAGTCTGAGGCAAGAAATGACAAAGTGATGCGCTCTTGATTCAGCCCGACTGAGCTTGAGTTATTGTAGTAACTCAAACTCATAGTATAGTTCAAGTTAAGGCAGAAATGTCAATTTAATAAAAAAAAAAAAAAGACTTTATAAAGACAGGCGTGGCTTGTAGAGACGTCGGCTACCACTGACAGCCAGCAGCTGTAACTGCTGTGAAAGGCGGCCATACCGACGTTTGACTCAGGGGGGTTAAATAGAAATGTGCATGGCTTTCAGACTTTTACTTATAGAAAAATACTGAAAATTATGAATCCTTTTATTTCGCCTTCAGAGATATGTTACAACCTGTCAACCAGATAAAATGACAATAAAATACGTCGAAGTTTGAGGCTGTAAGGTGACAAAATGAGAAACAGCTGAAGGTGTAAAACATTTCTCAAGGTGTTGGAAATGAGCTAAAGACGAATTAAAGCAACCAAATAGTTCTCCTGCTGTCCAGGAACTTTTCACAGTATGAGTGAGTGTTTTTTTTTTTTTTTTTAGCAATTTTTAAAATAGGATTCGTGTCATCAGCAGAAAATGCATTAATCCTTTTTGACAAAACTTATAACTAGAGTGGCTCATGTTACTCTGAGCTACCTTTATAGTTTTACTGCTATAGGCTTAGGCTACTGGAGGATATCAGGATCTAATTTTCTCACTATATTGAGTTCTACTGTTCTTTAATTATGCATTATGTGTTGTCATTTCTGCTTTAACTTTCTGTTCGCTCTCTTTTATCTTCATAGTAGGTACACCTGGTCTGGCGTTCTGTTAGCTGTGACATCATCCAGAGAAGACGGCTCACCTGCTACTACCATCTAATGTAGAACAGATTACTAGATCAATGTGTGCTTCTGTGCTTTTTTGTCTCTCTTGTTGTCTCTCTGCTCTGTCTTCTCTAACCCCAGTCGGTCGAGGCAAATGACTGTTCATACTTAGCCTGGTTCTGCTGGAGGTTTTTCATTCCCGTTAATGGGGAGTTTTTCTTTCCACTGTCGCTTCATGCATGCTCAGTATGAGGGATTGCAGCAAAGCCATGTACAATGCAGATGACTCTTCCTGTAGCTCTACGGTTCTCCAGGAGTGAATGCTGCTTGTCGGGACTTTGATGCAATCAACTGGATTTCCTTATATAGGACATTTTTGACCAATCTGTATATTCTGACCCAATCTGTACAAAATGATTGAACTTGACTTTGTAAAGTGCCTTGAGATGACATGTTTCATGATTTGGCGCTATATAAATAAAATTGAATTGAATTGAATTAATCAGTGGGAATAAAAAAAAAAAGTTTTTTACCAACTTTTTACATCCAGCCTTAATTGGAGCGGATGCAGAGAATGAGTTGAAGCAGAGCATGACCCTGAGCAGAACCGGGTCAGACACGGTGGCCCTCCACCTCCAGCAGACTCCTGGGCCTGTGCGGCAGAGCGGCCCGATAACCTTGCTCAAAGTCACCGGCGTCGAGCTAAAAAGCCGCAGCACAGAGGTGACAAATGGCTCCGGCGCTGAGTTCATCACCTATTTGATTTAGCAAAGAGAAAACCAGCAGTCACCTTCGCTCAGCGCCATGCTGCTCCCCTCCACTCAGTCCCCAACCCCCCCCGACGCGGCGCTTTCTCCTATTTCCTCCTGCTTTATTTCCCTCCTGCTCGTACTTCACTGCTGCTGTGAACCTTCTGCACTCTCGCTCGTAATGATGCTCATCTACGCTTGTTATAGTGCCGACCCCGTTTCTTCTCTCTGAGAAGTAACTGTTGCTGACAACCAATGTTGCCCCCAAGATTCGTTAACTTTCAGTCTATCACATTTTTTTTTTCTCCTGCTGTTTGAAGACTAAAACAATCCAACAGCAAACATATTTTCTTCTTATTTGTTCTCCAAATAAAGCAGCATGCTGCAAATAACATCTAAATGTCCTGTGATTTCCTGCTGGCCAGGTAATACTTTAAATTGTTCAGGTGATAGAGATGAAATAAACTGTTTTAATTAGTAGAGGCTGTTTTCAATGCTTTAAATGTGAGCATATGATGCGTTTGCATGAAAATATAGGGTATAAATTTTTAATATCCTTCATATGTAGGAGTTTTTCTTTATCTATGTTGCTCAAATCACCGTTAAAGTTTAATTTGTTGGCTGATTATTCAGGTGTTTTTCTTTATCCGTGTTTGTTATATTGTATGTAATCAGATTTGTATTGGTTGTTTGAAGACGAAAAAAATCCAAAAACAAACATATTTTCTTATTATTTGTTGTCCAAATAAAGCGCCATGCTGCAAATAACGTCCTCAAATCTAAACGTCCTGTGATTTCCTGCTGGCCAGGTAATACTTTAAATGGTAATTGTTCAGGTGTTAGAGATGAAATAAACTGTTTTAATTAGCAGAGGCTGTTTTCAATGCTTTAAATGTGAGCATATGATGCGTCTGCATGAAAATATAGGGTATAGATTTTTAATATCCTTCATATTTAGGAGTTTTTCTTTATCTATGTCGCTCAAATCACTGTTGAAACTTAATTTGTTGGCTTATTATTAATGCATCTAGTTGTAAGTTTGTTATATTGTATATAATCAGATTTTTTTCTGCTCTTTGAAGACAAAAAAAATCCAAAAACAAACTTCTTTTTTTTTATATTGTATGTAATCAGATTTGTTTTGGTTGTTTGAAGACAAAAAAGAAATCCTAAAACAAACATATTTTCTTCTTATTTGTTGTCCAAATAAAGCGCCAAGCTGCAAATAACGTCCTCAAATCTAAATGTCCTGTGATTTGCTGCTGGTCATGAAATACTTTAAATGGTAATTGTTCAGGTGTTAGAGATGAATTAAACTCTTTTAATTAGCAGAGGCTGTTTTCAATGCTTTGAATGTGAGCATGAAAATATAGGGTATAGACTTTTTAATATCCTTCATATATAGGAGTTTTTCTTTATCTGTGTCGCTCAAATCACTGTTGAAGTTTAATTTGTTGGCTGGTTATTAATGCATCTAGTTGTAATTTTGTTATATTGTTTAGAATCCGATTTTCCGCTTGTTTATTAACATAGTTACCCCAAAGTTAAGGTTTTCATGGCATGTTTCAGTCGTATTTTACTTCTTTTCAAATATTTTTGTTGTAATAAGATTTCCCTCCTGTTCAGATTTAATTTATTTTTCCACGTTTGGTTCTGTCTGATTTAAAATGTGTTTTTTCATTTCACATCACTTCTCCGTTATTTAGGATCAGGCCCAGATTATTGGTTTTAAGTTGTGTTTCTGTCAGGTTAGTGTCAAACCTCCAGCAGAAGACACCTTTTGAACACAAAATATTATATTTATATTTATTATGTTGCGCTCAGTAATCAGGGATTAATGACGCGGCAGAACACTCAATGGAAGATGCATGGGTAAGGTACGCAGAACCCTTTTTTAGTGGGTTTTCCCAATTCACTGGACAGCGATTGGACCCATTCCTCTTTGGGGTTAAACGCCGAACAACGTCATCCTTTTATAGCAGGATAGCCTAACACTCTTGAAAACACAAAACAGGAAAAAAAAGATCATTTTAAACCACTTTTCTGATGCCAAAAGGAGCTTTTTTTGAGATGGAAGCCCTCAAAAACAGCTGCGCCATTGTTTTCTCGTTAATAGAGAACAGTTTGGTTTAAAACAACACTCCTCTTTATCAGACACACCTGCTCCATCCTACCATCACTGGTGAACAACACACCAAGATACTTAAAGTCCTTTTTTTTTCAAGCGGAGACTGACCCCCAACACTGGGCTACAACCTGTGCAATAATCCTGAAGTAGTGACTTCTGCTGCTATCACCACCTGAACATATGTCAGCACACATGTATGTATGTATGTACAAATGTATGCACGTATGTATATGCACATATATACGTGTAGGTAGGTATGTAAGCGCACAGGTATATGTATATATATAAGTATGCATATATGTCTATATATATTATATATATATATTTCTTTTGTATTCTTTTGATTCATTATATGAAGATTCACTGTATATAACTGAATGCACCTTTCCTACTCTGCACCTTCTTGTATGAGCCGATGTGACGAGTGAATTTCTCCATTGTGAGATCAATAAAGACTATCTTATCTTATCTTATCTTAACCCGGAGAACATATTCCACTGAACAGAACCC